>NC_071093.1:21703137-21780637 GCF_027358695.1 Spea bombifrons | reverse complement strand
GTATGTAAGTGTCCCCCTATATGCCACTCTGCCTCCAGAAATGCCTTATACCCCCCTATATGCCACTCTGTCCCATGATATGCCTTTTAACCCCCTATATGCCAGAGTTGCATATAGGGGTATAAGGCATTTCTGGATGCAGAGTGACATATAGGGGGTCAAAAGGCATATCTGGAGGCAGAGTGGCATAAAGGAGGTTAAAAGGTATATAATGGGGCAGAGGAGCATATAGGAGGGTATAAAGCATATCGGGGAGGCAGAGTGGCATATAGGGGGCATAAGGCTTTTCTGGAGGCAGAGTGCCCCATGATATGCCTTTTAACCCCCTTCATGCCACTCTGTCCCATGATATGCCTTTTAACCCCCTATATGGCAGAGTGGCATATAGGGGGTTAGAAGGCATATCATGGGACAGAGTGGCATATATTATTTTTTATTTAATATGGCAAGCTGGATCGGCTTGCCATATAAAGTCAACACAAATGTCCCATGATATGCCTTTTAACCTCCTATATGGCAGAGTGGCATATAGGGGGTTAGAAGGCATATCATGGGACAGAGTGGCATATAGGAGGGTTGAGGCATATCAGGGAGGCAGAGTGGCATATAGGGGGGTATAAGGCTTTTCTGGAGGCAGAGTGCCCCATGATATGCCTTTTCACCCTCTTTATGCCACTCTGCCTCCAGAAATGCCTTATACCCCCTATATGCCACTCTGTCCCATGATATGCCTTTTAACCCCCTATATGCCAGAGTGGCATATAGGGGTATAAGGCATTTCTGGATGCAGAGTGACATATAGGGGGTCAACGGCATATCTGGAGGCAGAGTGGCATAAAGGGAGTTAAAAGGGATGTCATGGGGCAGAGGGGCATATAGGAGGGTATAAAGCATATTGGGGAGGCAGAGTGGCATATAGGGGGCATAAGGCTTTTCTGTAGGCAGAGTGCCCCATGATATGCCTTTTAACCCCCTTTATGCCACTCTGCCTCCAGAAATGCCTTATACCCCCTATATGCCACTCTCTCCCATGATATGCCTTTTAACCCCCTATATGGCAGAGTGGCATATAGGGGGTTAGAAGGCATATCATGGGACAGAGTGGCATATAGGGGTATAAGGCATTTCTGGATGCAGAGTGACATATAGGGGGTCAAAAGGCATATCTGGAGGTGGAGTGGCAAAAAGGGGGTTAAAAGGCATATCACGGGGTAGAGGGGCATATAGGAGGGTTGAGGCATATCAGGGAGGCAGAGTGGCATATGGGGGGTATAAGGCATTTCTGGAGGCAGAGTGACATTGGGAGTAAAAGGCATTTCTGGAGGCAGAGTGGCATATAGGGGATTAAAAGGCATATTATGGGGCAGAGTGGCATATAGGAGGGTATAAGGCTTTTCTGGAGGCAGAGTGCCCCCTGATATGCCTTCTAACCCCCTATATGCCACTCTGCCTCCAGGAATGCCTTATACCCACTATATGGCACTCTGTCCCATGATATGCCTTTTAACCCTGTATATGGCAGAGTGGCATATAGGGGGTTAGAAGGCATATCATGGGACAGAGTGGCATATAGGGGGTATAAGGCATTTCTGGAGGCAGAGTGGCATATAGGGGGTTAGAAGGCATATCAGGGGGCAGAGTGGCAAGCCTGGGGGCAGAGGTGCATAACTCGGGGGTAGGTTGTCAAATGAAAGGAAATAAAAACCAAACATGTCTCAATCGTAGCTTTTATTAAATATGGAAAAAAATAGTCTACATGAATTAATAAAGAAATAAAAGTTTCTTACCAGAATATCGTGAAGAATAATGTGATCAGTGTTTTGTTCCACTGAATAAAATGGAACTCTTTCATCTAAAATGTTCGCAGTAGTAAATGTTTTGATCCCATTATGTGTAATGTATTTCATTTATTAGGGCCTTTTAACACTTTTGCTTCCTGGCATTTTAATACAAATAATGAGATAAAAAGAATGGCACATAGTGTGACTCGGGTGTGTATAAGGGGTGCGTGTGGGTATAAGAGCTTCACCGTGAGATAAACTATATGGGGCTGGTCTCCAAATTTTTCCAGGGCTGCTTTTCAGTCCCAGTCCGGCCCTGGATGAGTGTCACAGCCATGTGGTTCTGGCCTTCTGGTAGAAGGAAGGGGCGGGGCCAGTTGTCACAGTGATTACAGGGAGGGACTGGTAAGCAGGAGCTGCTGCTGTGAGTCAGACTAAACGGATTATATAACGAGGGGTATTTTTCAGAGCGTTTGCTCTGAAAAAACCCTCATTTTATAATCGATAAAAATAGATTCAACTAATCAATAATGAAATTTGTTGGCAACGATTTTCATTATCGATTATTATCGATTTTATCGATTAGTTGTTGCAGCCCTAATATATATATACACACACAATATAATTACCCAGATATAGAGTGGAATAGTAGTGTTCCACTAAGGGCAGCAAGTTTCTGAACCTGCTTAATGACCAATTTATGTCGCAATTAGTAGAGACCCCAACCAGAATGGATGTCTGTCTAGATTTGGTAATAACCAACAATGAGGAACTTATCTCAAACATTAACGTAAGAGAACGGTTGGGAAATAGTGACCATTGGAGATTAATTCCAAAAAGCAAATGGGTAACTGCTCTACCAAAACACTTAATTTCAGAAGGGCAAACTTTGACAGGCTAAGGTCAACCATGGAATATATAGACTGGGATGGATTGTTCTCTGGGTTAAACACAGAGGACAAATTGAATACCTTTAAGCACACATTGTAAAGTTACACATTCCAATATATACCTATGGGAAACAAATACAAAAGAAACAAATCAAAACCAATGTGGCTTACCTGGAAAGTAAAACAGGAAATAAGGAATAAACAATTGGCATATAAGCATTATAAAAGCGAGGGGTCAGTAGTATCATTTATGGCATACAAAGAGGCCAACAAAGCCTGCAAAAAGGAGATTAAAATGGCTAAACTAGAAAATGAGAAATTTATTGCCAAGGAAAGTAAAACCAACCCCATGAAATGTTTTAAGTATGTAAATGGAAAAAAGTTAAAGGTAGAGAATGTTGGTACGTTATTATCTGAAACTGGAAATTTGGTTAGTGAGGACAGAGAGAAAGCCGACATCTTAAATGCTTTTTTTTTTCTTCTGTTTATACCAAGGAAGAGCCAATGACGGAGCCCCTGCTGGCTAATTTTAAGGAAGCGTTGCAGCAAACATGGGATTGGCTGACACAAGAAAAAGTTCTCAAGCAATGAAATACTGTTAAGGTTGACAAGGCCCCTGGACCGGATGGTATACACCCAACAGTACTTAAAGAGATAAGCCTAATTCTGGCCCAACCATTATTACTGATCTTTTAGGGATTCTTTCAGTTCAGGCATAGTTCCATTAGACTGGCGTAAAGGCAGATGCCCATATTTAAAAAGGTATCAAAATATCAACTGGGCAACTACAGCCCAGTAAGCCTAACATCGGTAGTCGATACATTTTTTTGAAGGGTTCCTAAAGGTATACATTCAAGAACATATCTTGATCCAGAATCCAATCAGTATAAGTCAACATGGATTTGTGAAAGAAAGGTCTTGTCAAACCAACCTATTAGCATTCTATGAAGAAGTTAGTAAAAATATAGATCTGAGTGTGGCTGTAGATGTGATTTATCTGGACTTTGATAAGGCATTTGATATGGTTCCACATAAAAAGTTACTCTACAAATTAACAGAAATAGGCTTATGGGCAAATGTCTGTATTTGGATCGGAAATTGGCTAAAAGATGCAGAGGGTTGTTCTGAATGGATGTTTCTCAGACTGTACGCAGGTATTAAGTGGAGTGCCTCAGGGGTCTGTCCTGGGTCCTCTTCTTTTTAATTCATTTATAAATGATCTCCAAAGCTGCCATGTCACAGTTTTTGCTGATGACATAAAAGTTAGGCAGGGTAATTCAGACTAATCTGGATGTCTCTTCTTTGCAGGAGGATTTAGACAGAGTTGGGGACTGGGCACACATGTGGCAGATGAGATTCAACATAGATAAATGCAAAGTTATGCATTATGGTAAACATACTAAAAATGCAACCTATACTATGAATGGAATATCCTTGGGGAAAACTACCAATGAGAAGGATTTAGGAATAATGGTAGACAACAGATTTGACAACAGTGTGCAATGCCACCAAGCAGCTGCAAGGGCCGATAAGGTCTTGGCATGCATAAAACGAGGTATTGATTAACGGGAGGATGATATCATCTTGCCTCTTTACATGTGAATGGTAAGACCTCACCTTGAATATGCGGTACAATTCTGGGCACTGTTTGTTTCACCTTCTTTTGGATCAAAAGGAAGGTTAGGTAAAAGGGTTGAATTTGATGGACTTAGGTCTTTTTCCAACCTTACGTACTATGTAACTATGTGAAGTTTATTGTCCCTGGGATTTTACTATCTTGTAGCAATGACAAAGTGAGTCGGTAGAGGTCCATACAAATTATTTTAGTGTACTAGCTGAAAAAATGATAAAGGACACTTCTAAAGTGGAATGCCTTGTGCTAATTCTGAAAGGAAGAGGGATCTTCGGGCGGCTAAATATAATCAAAAGAAAAATTAGGAAAGAGTGTTTATAGAGGACTTCTACATTCACTGTGCTAGGGATGGATCGCACACGAAAATAAGTGGAATTTACATGCTGGACAGCTTTTCTATTCTTATAAATATGTTGGCATTTTTATATCCACTCCATTAAAATAAATGAAAGGCAAATAATATTGTTAGACAAAGCCATGCCTATCAACTAAAGACAGGCTGGCTGAAGGTAAAAATAAAAACAGACAAAAAATTCAGGTTTTGGTTTTTTAAATGACAAAGTACAGTGTGCAGAACAAACCTCTTCTTTGGTAGTTTGAGCTTTGCAATGTAGCATAGACAATAGTTGATTATTTCTTGCAGTAAGTCTTCTCCTAAAAAGGCATGAATACTCTGTAAAAAAACAAAAGGTGTAGTCACTAATAAATTAGGTTTAATAACATGATTCTATAGCTATCTGTGTAAGTTGTTTTTTTTCTTCTCTTTTTTTACCTTTATCCAAATGTATTTCTAGCACAGAGAAATAAAAAATGAAAACATTCTACAGATAAAATAACAAGCATTGATAGGTTTTTATCTGTTATAAAGATGTTGTTCATAGACACTTGAACCATACAAATGTAGTACTATTCAATTGAACTGTGCCTGACCACCTTGGATTCTTGACTTGACTTGATATTTTCTTTCCGCATGTTGGCTCCAGCCTGCACTCTGGTGAGGACTGCAATGTATTTATGCTTGGCACTGCGTTATATCTGATTGAGTGTTCTAGGTGTCTCAAGGAGGTAGGATGATGACATTAGAGCTGGTGAGTGGTTCAAATGCATTGTGCCTATTTTAGTATCTAATAAAGTAGAAATATGATGTTGATGTGACATGAAAATATAATCTAGCCTGGAATATGTTCCATGTGGATGCAAACAAAAAACACTTAACCGTTGTAGGGGAGGGGGTCTTACAGTGTCACCACATATGGGGTAAGTGGTTTGCTCCAGGGTTCACTTTGACAGCCGTGTTTCTTAAAGGTGGTTGGCATGGGCTAAAGGTAAATTAGTTCAAAGTGTGATGTCCTTTGGAGACTATTTTGCCTGTTCTTATTGTTGAGAACATTGGTGTGTTTGTGTGTGTGTTATATATATATATATTGTGAGATAGTTCAGGGATCGCCCCTCGCTGAGGTCAAGGGACAAGTGCCTGTCTTCATTCAAACCAGGCAAACAGCAGTAAATTCGTGCAATCTGACACAGGGTCAGGTTTATTAGAAAGGTTGCAAAGACAAAAGAAATATAACAACACAGCAACAAAAGAAATACCTTGCCTGCCCGGCACTTACTATACAAGGGATGTCCCTCACTACCAGCTAGAGAGCTTCTCTCTGCCAACATAACATAATATGTCCAGCAACCTTTACTCACATGTCTCTCCCACAGACAGGCTTTCTGTCTCCTCAGCCAGAGAGCTACCTGCCCTCCTGGCTTCCCTTTTATATCCGCCCTCTCATTCACCTACATTAATCACCTAGCAGGTGGAAGACTCTGGTGTTACTTCACATAGGAAAGGAATCTAGAAGAAACATACCTCCCTTCCACCACCAATCCTACATGAATGTCACAATATATATATATATATATATATATATATATATATATATATATATATATATATATATTTATCTACACACACATATACACATACATACACACATACTATATGGACAAAAGTATTGCGACACACCTCTTAATTATTGAATTCATATATTTATTTCTATATCTATCTATTTCTATATCTAGCTGTATAAAAATCATGACCTACTGATTAGCAGCCCATAAGCTCTACAGGAGTACAATTTCCATGATCTTCAGTGACACTGAGCCCAGCCAATAGCGGCTTAAGCAAAGTTGAGTTGAAGTTAACATTTGAGAGTTACTTACTGGTATGCCCCTAAATACAGTGTTAGGTATGCACATGTTTTAATCTGTCTCTCTATACACAGTTAATAAATAATTGAGTACAAAATTAATCTTTGCCAAATACAAAAATATGTATATATGCATATAAGTTATTTACTTTACTTTTTTGATCATATATTTATCTTCTAGATTTGCAAATTCTGTTATATGGACATGTTATTAAGACACCACTATTAGTACTTGGCAGTGTCAGAAACAAATGTAACTACAGTCCAACAGGTATTTGTCTAATATAAATATCTATATCTAATACCCACCTCTTTACATAAAAACTTTCCATCCTTATAAGCAACAAGGCCATTTTCTGCAAACACGTAGTCAAAATCTTCAACCACTAGAACAGAACATATTTTACATGATTAAAACAATATATAGTTTATTTTTAGAAATGTTGAAAGAAAATGCTGCATTAAAGCTAGTACAACTGGTAAAAAAAATAGTACAATACACATGCCACAACACTCCAAATCTTAGCTATGCTTATGCACTGGTTTATTACAAACATTGGTAATGTGTAATCATGCATGTATAACCTGTATAAGACTGATTTTGGGGTTTAAACCCTCATTGGCCTATTAAATTGTCAATATATATATACCATATTTGCCCGAACATAGGTCGCGCTTTTTTCCCCCCACTTTAAGTCTTTAAAGTGGGGGTGCGGCCTATATTCAGGGTCAGGGGAGGGCTGGCAGCCTAAGGCCTGGGGGGCAAGTCAAGTGAAGTGGCTCCGTCCCCTCGCACTCACCTTTCACCCCTCACGCTGCTCCCATCACTATGTCAGACTGCTGGAAAACTTATCTAAACGGCCGCTGGGTGCTGAAGCCACCGGCCGGAGCTACTTTAATCCTTTTTTTATTTATTTAATATGCCGGATCGGCTTGCCATATTAAAAATAAATAAAGTATTAAAGTAGCGCCGGCCGGCAGCATCATCACCCAGCGGCCGTTTAGATTCGACTTCCAACAATCCGATGGCCGCATAGTGATGGGAGCAGCGTGAGGGGTGAAAGGCGAGTGCGAGGGCGCGGAGCTTTCACCCCTCACGCTGCTCCCATCACTTGGCGGCCATCGCATACGGCCGCTGGGTGCTGATGCCGCCGGCCGGCGCTGCTTTAATACTATTTTTTTTTCATTTAATAGCCGATCCGGCTTGCCATATTAAAATTTAAAAAAAGTATTAAAGTAGCGCAGGCCGGCGGCATCAGCACCCAGCGGCCGTTTAGATTAGATTTCGGGTGGCCTGGGGGGCAATTGCCCCCCGGCCCAGCCCGCCCCTGTTCAGGGTCTAGCGCAGGAATGCGCAATTCGTATCGCCCAACACCCGGGACATGCAGTTCCGGGCGCCGGGCAGGCAGCAGAGTTAGGATACAGATCCCCCGCAGCACTGCAGGGGACCTGCATCCTACTCTCTGATACCCTGCCAGCACTTCTGCCGTCAGCTGCGGCGATACGAGCATAAACAACCTCCGCTGCTGGAACGTCTGCACGATGTGCTTTAGCAATCTGCCTTGCCGGCACCACCCCGGTGGGACGTCCCGGCAAGGGAAGTTGTCTATGCGTATTGCATAGATGTCCCCCGCCGGCCCCGCAAGACACCCGAGAGTCTGCTTTGGTAAGTCTGGGGGGGGGCACATCTTGGGGGCAGAGTGGCAGCATATCTCAGGAGGGGCAGAGTGGCAGCATATCTTGGGAGGGCAGAGTGGCAGCATATCTCGGGGGGCAGAGTGGCTGCATATCTGGGGTGGGCAGAGTGGCAGCATATCTATAACACTGAGTGTTTTTTTTACCAAGAACTTTAAAAAATCACCTAACTTTTAGGGTGCGGCCTATATTCAGGTGCGGCCTATACATATATATTGCCCGAATATAGGCCGCACTTTTTTCCCCCACTTTAAGTCTTTAAAGTGGGGGATGCAGCCTATATTTGGGATCTAGCGCCCGACAGGGCAGGCAGCAAGGTCAGGATACAGATCCCCCGCAGAGATGCAGGGGACCTACATCCTACTCTTCCCACGGGGGGGGGGGTGCCGCCACGGGAGGTTGTCTAAGTGCATCGTGCAGACGTTCACCGGCTGCGGCGATGCGCATAAACAGCCTCCGCTGCTGGCACATCTGCTCGATGTGCTTTAACAATATCCCATGCTAGGAATTTCCACGGGGGGAGTCCCGGCAAGGGAGATTGTTAAAGCATATCGTGCAGACGTGCCGGCAGCGGAGGTTGTTTATGCTCGCATCGCCGCAGCCGATGAACGTCTGCGCAATGTACTTTAACAATCTTCCTTGCCGGTATTTCCCACAGCGGAAGTGCCGGCACCGGAAGTTGAAAACGCGTTACGCGTAGATGTCCCCCGCCGGACCCCGTGGAGTCTGCACCGGTAAGTATGGCGGGGGGACACATCTTGGGGACAGAGTGGCAGCATATCTCGGGGAGATAGAGTGGCAGCACATCTCGGGGGGGATAGAGTGGCAGCATATCTCGGGGGGCACATCTTCGGGACAGAGTGGCAGCATATCTCGGGTGGGGGGGCAGAAAGTTTTTTCTTTAATAAAGCACCTAACTTTTAGGGTGCGGCCTATATTCGGTTGCGGCCTATATGCGAGCCAATACAGTATATAAAAAATGTATTAACAGGTCCTAAAATTAGCGCTATATCTTCAAACAATTATCGCAAATGCTGGCATGTTAAATGCCCATGAAGTTTATACTTTTAAAAAATATATGATTTGATGGGGCAAATTCAAATCAATTAACAATGTCCCAATTAACACAGGGGAGAGGATGACCGCATGTTAAATTTCCAATTTGAAAAAGAGATGAAAAGAGTTAAAATACCAGAATTTGAAATGCCCTGGGGTGTCTGTTTTTCAAAAATATATGGTTTTATAGGGCACATTGTAACGGGACGCCCTGTACCGAACTGGGTACCTCCGTCAATAGCTGCTTCCTAGCTCTTACAAGAACTGTATACGGGCACACTCCAAAGCACTGACTCTCCAGTCACTCAAATCACTAGCCGAAGCTTAATGCAGGGTGAAGTACAAGAATTGTTTTTCAGAGTAACACAGAGGGTTTTTATGCAAACACAATTTAATTATCAACATAGTGGAAAACAATGCGGGAGAGGGATGGGGAAAAACATTTTAGTGCACCAAGGGCGGGGGGTCAGACATTAAACAGATTAACTGAAACAATAACTTGTCACTCCCTGGTTGCATCCTGGCTGTATGCCAGACAATCCCCTCAGTACGTGAAAAGTGATAATATACTTCTGGGGTGGCTGAAAACAGGGGGTGACACAGGGAAAAGTATTCAGGCACTCAAGGGTTCCATCAGGCAGATTTATTGAAGGAGAAGGACAACAACGTTTCGACCTCACGATGAGGTCTTTATCAACTTGATAAAGACCTCATCGTGAGGTCGAAACGTTGTTGTCCTTCTTCTTCAATAAATCTGCCTGATGGAACCCTTGAGTGCCTGGAGACTTATTCTATTTTGATTTACTGGGGAGCTGGCCCTTCCTGGCACAGCTAAGCACCTGAGTTCCAGTGGGGAGTGTGTGCAGATTCCTGATTTTGGTGACAGGGAAAAGTATTGACATAATCAATAATTGCAAAACCATCATCTGTGTTGGCAAAGTACAGGACTAAACCCAAATCAATATCAGTGCTCCACAGTCCTCAGAGTCTCCAATATTTAAGATATATGGTTAAACCTGTACCGGGGAAAACTCAGCAGAAACTGACCCCCTGTACCTACACACATAAGTCTTTACAAGGACAGGGCCCATACTCAGTAGGGAGGAGGCAGGCCCTCAGGCCTCTCCAGGGGCCCCAGTGATGGAGGGTTCCGTCACACGCATTGAATTGGCCAGGCTCAAAAATGTACCAAATTGGGCATGGGCACAGGATCACCAAATGTCAAAGTACAACACTGAAAAATGTGCATGCCCCAAATGTGGCCCTTTTGACCCCAAACAGCTAGGCAAACCCATGTATGGGTATCACTGTACTCAGGAGATGTTGCTGAACACATATTGGGGTGTTGTGTGACAGTGACATATACCAGGGCCTGCTAATTCATACCTGAAGTAAAATGCATGCGGGGAAAAAAAAAAACAAAAAAATGACTACCACAAAGTTTGACAAAGACTGGTGGAAGAATTAGTGCATGGAAAGAGTTAAAATACTAGCATTTGAAATACCCTGGGGTTCGATGGGGTAAATTGTATTGGCCGGCTTCAATGGAAGCCTACAGGAGTCATCAAAGACCAGCAATTGCATCAGAGGCAGCTGCAGGGACAGGGGGAGGGGGTTCTTCGGTCTCCACATGAGTGTGGAGACCAGCCCCACCCCTCCCCTGCTGCCTGATCGCTCCATGAGAGAGACAGTGCAGCGTTAACCCCATTCAATGCCACAATTGTGTATGACGCATTCGTGGCATTGCAGGGGTTAACATTTGTCCCCACAAGCTTGTGGGGACTAAATATCAGTCAATGCTGTGCTCTAATGGAACATCAGCATTGAAAGAGTTAAAAAAAAACAGCACTGACCTGAAAGCCCAGGGTGCTTCCAGGTCAAATGCTGTGAGTTTAGTAAGAGGGCTGATGATGATCAGATCACTCCTGACCAACTGTTAGTTTTAAAAAAATCCTGGCTCCTTACTTTTTTAGCTGGCGCCTAGATTCACAACATATTTGTCAAGCCCTGCCTTATATAACCTATATGCCTTATACCCCCCGATATGCCACTGTGCCCCCCTGATATGCCTTATACCCCCAGATATCCCATAGCGCCCTCATAGATTCACAGACTTGTTCACAGCACACTGACACAATACTTTTATAAATAAATACAGGATTAATCTTCACTGCCCCCAGGATTTAGATGCATCTTAGTTTGCACCTCCTTACCTCTAACTGTACCTTAAGTTAACCTTATTAAATTAACCCTCAGTCCTCAGCATTAAATTAACCCTAAAGACCCATTAACCATAACTGTCCCTAAATTAACCATAAACATCCCATCAACCATAAATGCCCCTAAGTTAACCCTAAAATTTACCATTTATTTTTTATATTTTTTTTTATTATTTTTTTTTCGTTTTTTTTCTCACACCTCTCTGGGAGTACACAAGGAATTCTTATTTTTACGCTTATTTTTATTATATTAAGCATCATCCTGAACGTGTCCACAGTGGTTGCCAGGATCTACATGTCTTCTTTGGGAGTGACCTTCCAGGTATAACATTCCCCTTGCTGTGCCACCGGAGATTGCAGATTTTGTTTTGTTCTTCTCCCATTATCTTGAGTGCGCCCCCCTGTTGGGCTTTCTGGATTCCTCCTGAACACCGCGCTCTCTCGGCGCACATATTACTCTCATGGACCATGTGTGAACTTTGATTAGGTCCCCCACTCACACTTCAGACATGACTGCATTACAGAGCTTACTGCGGTCTGTTTCTCTATTATATGTTATAAACAGGTGGGGCAGAGGTGTAGGGGATTTTTTTTCTCTCCCCCTGCTGCTTACCTTCTGTGCTCATTGACACCACATGAGGTTTAACTTTCATATAATGCCTCTGCTACTTTTCACAGCAGGGTAGATGATTCTGTTTATGATTAGGCCTACGCATATGTTTCCTTTTATTTTTCTCAGTGTTCCTTCCCTGTATATGCACTACTCAATCACAGTTCCCAGCATGTCTATTTAAATGTTCCTGTATGCGTTTATATACGTATTACAGGGTGTTGGAGGTCTTTTGTTTGTTTTTTTTTGTTTGTTTGTTTTGTCCCTTCCCCATATATGTACTACTCGATCACGGTTCTCAGCATGTATATTTGAGGTTATAGCAAAAATAGGGGCACATGTACATGTAGGGGAAGAAAATAAAATACAAAAGTGTAGGGCTGCAACTAACGATTATTTTAATAATCGATTAATCGGCCGATTATTTTTTCGATTAATCGATTAATCGGATAAAAAAAAACAATATGCAAATTTTTCGTTTATTTAAAAGAATTTAATGAACTGGATGTTAAAAAACAACTTAAAATTTACATTAACATTCTTATTTTGTTATGATGTAATAAAAAACAATATTTTCAAAGTACAAGAACCCAAACACAATATTTATGAAACAAAATAACCCCAAACATTCTGAAAAGAGGTGGACTATTACTGTTCAAGAAACTTTGCCCCAGCACTTTGCACTTTGCACCCAGCACTTTGCACCCAGCACTTTGCACCCAGCCCTGGCACTTTGCACCCAGCACTTTGCCCCAGCCCTGGCACTTTGCATCCAGCACTTTGCACCCAGCATTCAGCACTTTGCACCAGCACTTTGCACTTTGCACCCAGCCCTGGCACTTTGCACCCAGCACTTTGCACCCAGCCCTGGCACTTTGCACCCAGCACTGGCACTTTGCACCCAGCACTTTGCACTGTGCCCCTGCACCCAGTCTCTAACTCTGCCCTGCACCCAGCCCTGCCCCCACACTCTGCCCTGCCCCCACACTCACACTCTGCCCTGCACCCACTCTGCCCTGCACCCACACTCACACCCTGCCCTGCATCCCCACCCCCACTCTGCCCTGCACCCAGTCTCCCACTCTGCTCTGCACCCACACTCACACCCTGCATCCCCACCCCCACTCTGCCCTGCACCCAGTCTCCTGCCCTGCACCCCCACCCCCACTCTGCCCTGCACCCCCACCCCCACTCTGCCCTGCACCCCCACCCCCACTCTGCCCTGCACCCACACTCACGAACCGCTCTGTGCGAATGGAGCCACTCGCACAGAGCGAACCGCTCTGTGCGAATGGAGCCACTCGCACAGAGCGAACCGCTCTGTGCGAATGGAGCCACTCGCACAGAGCGAACCGCTCTGTGCGAATGGAGCCACTCGCACAGAGCGAACCGCTCTGTGCGAATGGAGCCACTCGCACAGAGCGAACCGCTCTGTGCGAGTGGCTCCATTCGCACAGAGCGATTCGCTCTGTGCGAGTGGCTCTGTGCGATCCGTGCACATAGACATGAAGAATACTTACCTCCGGAACGCGTCACATCCGTCACGTAGCTAAAAGAAGGCGGAGACTGCAGAGCGTGTAGCAGAAGCGGGGAACACTCGCGGAGGTAAGTAAAAGGAGCCGAGTGCTCCAACAACGAATTGATCACTCGATTAATCGATAACGGAAATCGTTATCGATGATTTCCGTTATCGATTATTATCGATTTTATCGACTCGTTGTTTCAGCTCTACAAAAGTGTAATAGTATTAACTAAATAATAGAAATATAAGTGGTGTGAATGCACTCACAAACGGTGACGATGCATGAGGCTCTTCAGAATTATCAGTAGTAAAAGGATCTTTATTTCTTCAATAAAATCTATAAATAAAAGACCAAATGGTGCAATATCTTCCTGTAGATCGTAAAAAAGGCAACGAAATGCACTTACAGGATAGTAGATGTAATTGGAATGTTCAGTTTAAAAGTCTGGAAACAAGAGGGGCAAAAAACCCCAACCCAATCCTGAAGACGATACAGCAACTCTGTGTGGTTTCTCTCTTTTCTCAACGTGTTTCGCCGTGTCGGCTTCCTCAGGAGAATTCTTTAAAAATGAAAACCGAACATTCCACAGTGGGTATTTTTCGTATAAATGTAGCAGTTTGATTTGTCTTAAATACTGTCCATCCGTCCATTCCACATGTGCTTTTCTTATGTTTCACATAGTGTTTCTCTGTTATTATATTCATGTATGCATATTATTGGCGGGCATTGGCTCACGACATGTTCTTATTGATTGCCTAATTCCTGTTTCTCTACCACAAATATCTCACGTGATAGATTGTTTTTTAAGGCAGTCCCGTCTTCCTTGTTATGGTTATGTTTACGACCTCATTTGGAACCGAGTTGGCCCCCTCCCACAATAGTTGGGGGTAGTTCCTTGCTGTCTCGGTTGGCGTTCCACATCTTTTCCCTTCCTTCATCCCTACCCGTCCATTATCCTTGTATTCTTTCCTATGTTAGTTTTTGTCTCTTCCTTTCATCAGATCCTCCCCTCCTCCCTCTTTTTTTTTTTCTCTTCTTCCCCATCCACATCCTTGGCACCATGTCCTCCCCCTCTGCCAACAGACCGCTTTCCCTCCTTACTATTAACATTAAAGGTCTCAATACTCCTGAGAAACGTTCACGCCTACTTTGTGATTTAAAGAGGGGGGGGAAAGTAGTACACTTTCTAGTTGGTCATGCTCCTCGACTCACTGACCGCTCATATCCCATAAGCTACTTAGCAATAATCCGACTGCTAAGACTAAAGGGGTTGCTATCCTATCGAGTTACGTGCCATTTCAGGAACTGGACGTTTACGTAGATCCGGAGGAGAGATATCTGTTACTTGCGGGGCTCATAGCGAATCAACTATATACCTTTGCAAATCTTTACTTACCGAACCGTGGGCAGTACATCACATTGCAGCACGTCCTGTCTCGTATCCAGGTTTTTAGTGAGGGTGTCTTGGTGCTAGGTAGTGACTTTAATATTGCTCTCCACCCAGAGACAGATACCTCCTCTGGACATTCCAGCACCCTCGGCCATATACGCTTAACCCCATTGACAGACTGGACCTTTTTTTCGATGCCCCATGGCTCATATTCTGGCATCGATTATTTATTTTTGGCTTATCATCATACCCATCTCCTTCGTGGAGCCTCCATTGGTGTGAACACGTGGTCTGACCATGCCCCTTTAAGCCTTTCCTTGACTTTGCCTCTTGTTCGCCCTTCGGGTCGCACGTGGCGACTAAATGAATCTATCTTGTCTGATGCTGCGATTCAAGCCGAGGTCTCTCAGACCCTAATGCATTTCTTTCAAGAGAATTTGCCCTCTGATACCCCTGCTCTCACTATCCGGGAGGCACACAAAAGTGCGGTGCAGGGGAATTTTATTAGGCTTTGCTCTCAGCATATGCTCAGCAATCACTGAGGCGGAAGGAGCACACAAGGACTCCACGTCTGTAGACTATCTACGACGGCTGTTACACATGCGGGGTGAACTGGCGACTCTTCTAAATCAAAATATGCACAGATCTTATTAGAGGACCAAAGGTTTATTCCATGGAAACAAACCCGGGAAGTACTTGGCCAGGGTACTACGTCACTCCTGAAAACTTTCATATATCCCTAAGATTAGTTCCGCTGACGGCAAAGTACATTTGTTACATTCTGAAATATCCAGAACCTTTCACAAGTATTTTTCTGATCTCTATAATCTCCGCTCTTAGGGTTGTGTCCCCTCCCCTGTGGATAGAGACAGAAGGGTGTCAGAATACCTAAACCACGCGCTATGTGGCGGTCTCGCTTCTGCAGACGCTGCAGCTTTAGACAAACCAATCACTCTGCTGGAATTTCTCACAGGACTTAAATCTTCTCGTACAGGGAAACGTCTGGGTCCTGATGGATTTTCGCTTCGGTACTACTCTCATTTCAGAGAGCTGTTAGGCCCCCCACTTCGTAGATGCTTCCTTTCTAGTGGTCTGCTTCATTCCCACACTATGATGGCGTCCATTCCCCTTATCCACAAAGATGGTAAAGACCCGGAGCATTGTGGTAGCTACAGGCCCATCTACCTTCTTAATTCAGAGCTAAAACTCTTTGCAAAGATACTTGCTAATCCACTACGTCCCTTCATACCATGTATCCACCCTGACCAAAGGGGCTTCATTCCAGGTCATGAAGCTCGTGACAGCACCATCTGAGCCCTGGAATTGATGCACTTTGTGAAACATACGCAGAAAATGCTTTCAACAGGGTGGACTGGTCATTCATGCTGGCCACTTTGCGTCGCTTGGGCTTTGGTCCGGGCTTCCTGGCATGGGTTAGATCCCTTTATTCTTTCCCCTCGGCTAGGATCAACATTAAAGGTTCTCTCTCTAACACTTAATATCTCGAACGGGACACGCCAGGGATGTCCCCTGTCTCCTTTGCTATTTGTAATTTCTATAGAACCCCTCTTGCAAACTATACTGCTGAACCCAGATATTCTCGGCCTGACGGTCGGACATACGCATCATAAAATTTTGGGTTATGCTGACGACCTTTTATTTGCTATCTCTCAACCAAGAACTTCCTTACTGGTCCTTCTGAAGGAACTCACAGACTATGGACGGCTCGCGAACTTTAAGGTTAATATGACAAAATCAGAGATACTATCCCCGACAGACCTAAATTGAAATATCTTGGGATCTGGCTAACTAGCGACTTTTCTCAGCTTTACGCTTACAACTTCCCGCCCCTGCTAATGTCTTTGCAGTCCGACTTTCGCTCTTGGTTGAAACTCACGATCACCTGGCTGGGTCGCATTAATACTGCTAAAATGAATGCTATGACCCGTCGCCTATCTCTTCCAGACACTTCCTATTCATGTCCCCCCCCACCACCTTTTTTCGCCTTGGTCCATTCTTCGATTCTACGTTTTGTTTGGGGTTCTCGATCTCCTCGTATAAAATTCACCACTTTGATCCGCCCTAAATTGAAAAGCTGACTAGCCCTTTCCTACCCTCTCACATACTATAGGGCTTGTCATCTGTTGCGTATCGTAGAATGGGTCCAAGGATTGAGGCAGAAGCAATGGATTGAAGTAGAAAGTGGTTTACTAGGCTTTCGGATAGGATCACTGCCTTGGCTGGCGTTGGATACGGCCAGAACTAAGGCCTTGGCTCACCCTTTTATCCGCGAAACGTTGAAGGCCTGGCATTCGTTACTCAGAGAGACTTCTCTTTCTACTATACCTTCGCCACTCACACCTGTGAGGGATAACCCTGATTTTGCACCGGGCCTGGGTTCTGATTTGTTCCCTGCTATCCCTACGGGTATTCGGGCCTTTTTGACAGCTAACGGACTTAGGCCCTTGGAGCGTTTGAGCACCCCCTTACCTTTCCTGACAGATTTCGCTACGCCCAGTTAGAGGTTTTTTTTTTTCGTTCTCTAAGGCGGTGACATCATATTCTGCAAGATCTTACTGTGTTTGAATTGCTGTGCACCTCCGACACGCCTCTGACTCATGGTATCTCCTGTCTTTACAGACTCTTAGTGTCCACTTTAGATCTAACCCCCCAGCTTTTCCGAGCCGTTGGGAAACATCATTGCAGATTGTCCTTACAGATCAGAGCAGTGGGAGAACGTGTGCCTCCTGACACACCGCTTCTCCCTAAATTATCGCGACCAAGAGATGGCATATAAGATGCTGGCTCGATGGGACCTCCCGTCGGATATGACCTCTCGTTACAACTCGAATATTGCAGACACTTGTTGGAGACGTGGGGCTACTGTACACAATACTCCAATTGAGAACTCACCAGTGCTCTGTACAACGGCATGAGCACTTACCTCTTTCTACTGCTAATAACTCTCCCTATACAACCAAGCATTCTGATAGCATATCATGCTGCTCTATTGCATTGCATCTAAATCTTACCCTAAATCCCTTTCCTTACATGCTGAGGTTAGGACAGTATCAAATATTACATTTTCTGCTCTTGGGTTTTTATGCCATAGGTGCATTACTTTGCATGTATTCACATTACATGCCAGTTGCCACAGCTCTGACCATTTTACCTAAATCATTTGCCATTTGGCTTATCCCTGCAGGAACATCAACCCTGTTGCAAATTTGTGTTGTCAGCAAAAATACATACCTTTCCATCAAGACCTTCTGCAATATCACTAATAAAAATATTAAAGAGAATGGGTCCAAGTACAGATCCCTAGGTTCCCCACTGGTAAAAAAACAAAAACCTTGCTCCAAATAGCCGCTGCCTAATCCATTCAACAACATTGGGAAACTCAGAGATAGAAGACTTAGACACCCCAAGGTATTTAACCCCTTAACGACAAAGCCCGTACATCTACGGGCTGCTGTTTAATAGCTGCATCGCTTTGCAGCATCCACGGAAGCCTCACAAGTGAGGCTGACCGTGGAAAGCCCTCCCCGGAAGAAAAATGGCCGCCCGGCTAAAACAGCTTAGGAAGCGATCGGAATCGCTTCCTAAGCATAAACTGTGTTGCTGACTTGCCTCGATAGCAGGCATATAGCAATACAACCCCCTACCCCAATAGCCTTGTGATTGCTCTGAAGAGCAACCACAAGTACCATCATGTAAATGACATTGCCGTCATCAACAGATGGCATCAACAATAAAAAACTGAATGAGTTCACAGAGGGTCTATCCAGACCCTCTTCGAGAACTCTCGAGTTGGTACTGCATCCAACCATGCAAGGTCAATGGAGCCTAGCTCACTAATCAGTGTGATTAGTAATAAAAAAAATGAATGTTCAAAAATGTTTAAAAAAAAATAAATGGTAACGTAAAAATCCCCACTGTCACCAAAAAAAACAAAACTGTTTTTAATGAGCAAGTCCTACAATTCTTTATCTTCAACATCAGATTAACTCATGAAATGCTTAACCAAAGAAACTAACCACCCCTGCTGGGTTACCCTTCCATGCATCCACTACGTTATATGAGTTAATCATGACAATGAGAACTTCCTGTTTTTTCTATATAAGGAGTACCCTGGTATTGCTATAACCCAGTCATTTTTTTCTCATTATACCATGTCTCAAAAAAAGGCACAAAATCAACATTCTCAGTTGTCACTACTGTCACAAGTTCATAAATCATTTGTAGACATGAACTTAACTCAGGGTTTGACAAATTTGTTTTGAATCTAGGAGCCAGCTAAAAAAGTTACATGTATGGGCTCAAAATGCATTGTTTTCAATGGGATTAATGACCGCCCATTGTCCTTAAGCGCAAAATAACAGATCTTAAATTTACATGTAAAATTTACATGTAACCCTCTATCTGCCTCCAGAAATGCCTTATACCTTATGCCCTTACACTCCCCTTATATGCCACTCTGCCCCATGATATGCCTTTTAATCCCCTTAATGCCACGCTGCCTCCAGATATGCTTTTGAACCTCCTTTATGCCACGCTGCCTCCAGGGATGCCTTTTAACCCTCTATATGCCACTCTGCCCCATGATATGTCTTTTAATCCCCTTAATGCAAACCCCAAAGCCAGCCCTGGCGTCCACACTGCCCACATAGAACCTCACCAGCACCCAGATTACACACAGAAGATTTGCCATCTTTGTCCCCAAATAAACCAGCACAAGTCAACTTTGTCCCCAGTCCGGCCTGTGCCGTCTTTGCCCCATATACACCCTGCCTGTGCCATTATTGGTCCCCAAGGCTCAAACATCCTGCTAGTGCCATCTTTGCCCTTCCACAATTATACATCTATAATGCACACAAACATTTTTACAGTCACTCACTAAGTCACACCTTTATTCAGACAATTCATCCACACATTAACTCATTCTCCCCCTCATTCAGACAACTCATGCTCTCCCTCATTCAGACAATTCATCCACATATTAACACATGCTCTACCTCATTGACTCAATGCATCCACATTAACACTTTACTTATTTCAATATTCTTACAACCCTCTTCCTCAATAGCTACCCCCTCTCCCTATCTACCCTCTCTCCCTCCCTTATCCCTTTCCTAACCCCTCCCCCTACTCACCGTCTACCCTCTCCCTTTTTGTAGTTCTCTCACCTTTAGGTCCAGCAATGGGACCACAAGGCTTCTGTCTTCTTCACTGCTGAGCGCCGAAATATGACATCATATTCTGGCGCTCAGCATGAAATGCCGGCACCGGGACGGAGGTAGAGGCTTGTGGAGGAGAATGAGGGACACCGAGCAGTTGCTAGGCGTCCCTCTCTCTCCTCCGCATAAAAAAAAAAAAAAAGCGTTTAACCCTTTGGCTGCTAAGCCATTTCCCACCCTGGTGCTAAGCCGGTTTTTGGCATTTTGGTGCATCTCACGTTTAAACGCGTTTAGAAGTAAATTTCTTGGGAATAAACTATACAAACCTTATACTGTTTTTTTCAGCACACCCAGCAGATTCCAAATATACCACTTTTTTATGTGTATGTCTCGTTAGGCTTGCAAAATAAAGCCAAAAATGGGAAAACAGTGTATTTTTTCACTTCCGACTAATTTTATTTTTCTAAACTCTGATATCAAAACCTGTGTTGCTAAATATTTGTAGTAGGTATCCGGTCTAACGTAAACAGAAATTGAGAACAGTAGACTGTGTTTTTCTAATATTTTACTGCTAAACGTTAAATTTACTAGACTATCACAAAAGACATCTTTAAATTCAATGCATGGCTGCCGTCAATTAAACAGCTCTAGCTGCCTGGGATGTTAAAATATGCCAACAAATGTTTTCTAACAACTTGCGAAATTGTCGGAGATGCGGAGCGGAAAAGGGAGATATGATGCATATGTGGTGAAATTGCATTCCAATAAAAAGATTATGGCAAAAAGTCTCAAATAGATTAGTAAATAAATTAGGTCCCCGCTGGAAGTTGACTCAAGAAAGAGCATTGCTTCATTTAAACCTACCTAATCTCGCAAACAAAGACATTCAATTTCTTCTACATTTATTGACAGCAATAAAAATGGTAATAGCTAGAAATTGGAGATCTTCTGACTTAATTATATGGACAAAGATAAAATCCCAATTAATATTTCAATGCCAAATGGAAAAGGGAATTTTGGCCCAATACGTACGGAGTATGTAGCATGGGAAAACTGGTTAAAATTTCTTGCTGATGGAGAATTGGACGTTTAGAAGGGAGTTACTATTGATTGGAAATCCTCCCACAGAAACTCAGACACCGGACATAGATAGAATAGTATGATCGAGACTAATGGAATCCTTGTATGTATGTTTGTTTTGTAAGTTATTGTAATGTCCAAATGCAGTTTTGTTAACTATTTTTTGTACAATATGAATAAGTTGTTAATAAAAATAAAAAATGCCAACAAAACTATATATTTTTAAAAAACTACACCCCCAGCTGCAGCAAATGAGGTCTTATTTGTATCACAAATTTGATGTGCATAACAAATAGGTGAATACCACTTAAATTAAAAGCGACAAGTTAATTTATGTCTTGCGCACTCCAGTCTTATGCTACTAATACATGCAGCCCCTCATTTGAAAATGTATACTTGAAAATTTATACTTTATGTACCATAATTTTACTTTCCAGCTGTCTAGAGCTGTCTAATTGCAGGCATCCCCCCTAAATGTTTAAGACAAGATTTTGTGGTCTAGGCATCCGGGAAGTTAAATTAGGGTACATAAAGTACACATTTCAAGAAACTTCCCCCTTGGAGCTTCAAATGAGGGGCTACATGTATTTCTAGGACAAAAGTTGAGTGCACAAATAATGATGGAATATGTTGCTTCGGCTAGAAAATATGTTTTTTTCTAACCATAGCGACATGTTCATTTGTGCGCACTCTAGGTTTGTACTAGAAACACATGCAGCCCCTCATATGATGTGCCAAGGGGTGTAGTTTGTAGTGCAAACGTGTACTTTTTGTGCCATAATTTAACTTCCTACGTGAGCAGTAATGCCACGTCAAGGCTTCAACCCTAATTACTAACCATTCACACGCCTTTCATATCTCCATTCACTCGCAGAAGCACACACCATACTATCCATACATTCACTCACAGAAGCACACACCATTCATTCCCCTTACAATCCCAAAGAAATGATGGTAAAGGGAAAAAAAAAAAGTTTTGCAGTAAAAATACAAGGAGCTCTAGGGATGAGATGGTTACTCACGTACCTTACAGGCTAAATGGCTGATTTTAATTAAATAAATATTTGCAGTTAATTTACAGTTCATCAGGATTTCAAAAATTGCCTCCCTCCACCATTGGCTAAATTTAGTATCGGCCATTTTTATAAAGGGAATGTGACTTTTCATAGTTATATGATCACTATGGTAACATGGGCTACTACAGTGATCATTTAGCTAGAATACTTAAACTTTTTTTTTTTTTTTTTAAAGTTAAACTAGTTTATGTTTAGATAATCTAGGCAATTTTGATCTTTATTTATCTGCCTTTAGAGACCCCCAAATCATTTTACATTTTTATTTTTTAACTTAATATTTTTTATTTTTTTTTGCAAGCCTTATACCAGTGAGGTGATTACCTTTCCAACATTATATGTTGGGGGTCTGTAGCTGCTTAGATGCCTGAGATACAGGCATCTAAGCAGCATGCCCCATACCTCTTACTGACAATTGTCAGCTTTCAATAAAGTTGTGCGGTGACATCATCGGGTCATTACACGTGACGTTACCGGGCGGATCGGTATTATTGACCTGTGAGCTTAACTTCGGTGGCTGGGAAAGTTATTAGCAAAAATCGCCATGGTTTTATGAAACATAGGTCATGTCAACTAATTCAGGGCTCGACAAATCCCAGGCGCCAGGTCGCCATGGCGACAGAAAATGTTGTCCTGGCGCCTAGGTTTTGTCAGCCTCTTACATCCAGAAAAAAATGTGGATGTAAGAGGCTGAGTCACCACACGGGGGCGCTGCTGTTGCTGTCTGCCCAGGAGTCTGGGCAGACAGCACAGCCACTCCGAGCTCGAGCCTGAGACCACTCCCACCGAGTGAGCCTGTAGGCTGAAAACGTGGTTGCTGCAAAACCAGCAATCGCGTTTTCAGCTGCCACAGGCAGCTTCAGGGAAGGAGGTTGTGTGTTGATTGGGTCCCCACACAAGTGTGGGGACCTGACACAACACCCCAATGCTGCCTGATTGCTCCATGAGAGCGACAGTGCAGCGTTAACCCCTTTAATGCCGCGATCGCGGCATTTAGGGGTTAATTCCCGTTTTTGTAAGGGGCTCTGCTGCTGGTGGTCTGTCTGGAAGCCCAGACAGACCAGCAACAGCAAAAACGAGCCCCCACAAGCTCTTTGATGATTCCTGTAGGCATGGAAGCCTACAGCAGTCATCAGAGACTCCCCCCTGCAATGGCTGGTCTATAGACCAGCAATTGAGTCCCAGCTGCCAGAGGCAGCTTCAGGGACAGGGGAGAGGGTTCTTTGGTCTCCCCATGAGTGTGGAGAGCAGCCCCAACACCCCCCTGCTGCCTGATCGCTCCCTGAGAGCGACAGTGCAGCGTTAACCCCTTCAATGCCACAATTGTGTATGACACATTCGTGGCATTGCAGGGGTTAACATTTGTCCCCACAAGCTTGTGGGGACTAAATATCAGTCAATGCTGTGCTCCAATGGAACATCAGCATTGAAATGGTTAAAAAAATAATAAAAAAAAACCAGCACTGACCTGAAAGTCCAGGGTGCTTCCAGGTCAAATGTTGTGAGTTTAGTAAGTGGGCTGATGATGATCAGATCACTCCTGACCATCTGTTAGTTTAAAAAAATCCTGGCTCCTAACTTTTTTACCTGGCGCCTAGATTCACAACAAATTTGTCAAGCCCTGAACTAATTTAATTGCATTCTACGAAGAAGTAGAAGTGTAGATCAGGGTGTTGCAGTGGATGTAATCTAATTGGATTTTGCCAAGGCGTTTGACACGGTTCCACACAACAGGTTAGTATTCAAACTGAAAAGAAATGGGTCTAGATGCAAATTCTTGTTCTTCGGTTGAACATTGGCTTAGAGATAGAGTACAGAGAATTGTTATAAATGGTACATTTTCAAGCTGGACAAAAGTGGCTTGTTCTGGGACCAATTTTATTTAACATACTTATAAATTACCTTGCAATAGGCGTTGAAAGTCATGTTTCCGTGTTTGCAGATGACGCTAAACCCTGTAAAGTAATACACTGTGAGCAGGATATTACTTTGCTGCAGAGGAATTTAGATAGACTGGGGGACTGGGCACACAAATGGCAGATGAAATTTAATGTAGATAAATGCAAAGTTCTGCACTTCGGGGTAAGGAATGCACAAGCAATTTACACCCTAAATGGTAGTGAATTAGGGATAACAACAAATGAGAAGGATTTGGGAATTGTTATAGACAACAAACTAAGAAACTGTGCAATGTCAGTCTGCGGTTGCTAAGGCCAGTAAAGTATTATCATGTATAAAAAGGGGCATCAATTCGCAGGATAAAAATATAATTTTGCCTCTTTATAAATCAATGGTAAGACCGGACCTTGAATATGCTGTGCAATTTTAGGCACCTATTCCAAAGAAGGATATTATAGCACTGGAAAAGGTGCAGTGGGCTACAAAATTAATAAAAGGAATAGAACACTTTAGTTATGAAGAAAAAAGGCGCCTCAGAGGGGATATGACAGCATTATATCCCATAAGGATGGGGAATTCTCTGCCTGCACAGGTAGTTTTATCTGTACAGACATTTAAACAACAATTGGATGAATACTTATAATATTACGGAATATAATTTTTAACCCCTTATCGTCCATTGACGGGTCATATTAAAATACGCTTAGAAAGTGAGCTACGATCACTTTCTTCGCTTAAACGGCAACACCAAGATCGGCATCAGGGACCATGTCTGGCCCCTCCCTGGGGCGTCAACATCCGCCATACACTGTATGGCGGCGTTTTAAAAGAGTTTTAAAAGAGTTTAGGAGGCGATCAATGATCGCCTCCTAAACTTCAATAGTGTCGCTGAAGCTCCCCAAGTGTCCTCAGGTACCACTGCAGAAAGTGGCTACAACACCATCAGAACCAGATCAACACATCCCCATCCAAGCAGTCGTCTCCTATTGTCTCACTTCCCCCTCAACCACCGACTAGATTGTAAGCTCGCAAGAGCAGGGCCCTCTTGTCCTTTTATTGTGTTTTTATATGTGAAATTTGTTCTGATTGTGACAGCGCTGCGGAATCTGCCGGTGCTTTATAAATAAATGTAATGTAAATGTAAATGCCTCTATTACGAGGCATTCAGCGACACCGAACACTCACTCCAGTCACAACCACCACTGCAAGTGATTTTGCCACTCGCATGCATGGGTGGTATCACTGTACTCGGGAGATGTTGCTGAACACACACTGGTATGTGATGTATACCTGGAGCTATAAATTTATACCCGAAGTACAGTTTGTGTGGAAAAAAAAAAAATACAAAAAAAATTACTACCACAAACTTTGGCAAAGGCTGGTGGTAGAATCTCATACATGGAAAGGGTTAAAATACCAGCATTTGAGGTGTCTAGTATTCAAAAATATATGGTTTGATGGGGTAAATTCAATTGTCCTATTAGGACATGGGGGCAGTAGGACCAGATGTAAAAGTTCCAAGTTAAAAAATGTGCACTTCCTAAATGTGGCATTTTACCTCCCAAACAACTCGACATACCCATTCAGGAGGGGTATCACTGTATTATTATTATTTATGGTTTTATATAGCGCCATCAAATTCCGTAGCGGTGTACTCGGGAGATGTTCCTGAACACATAGTGGGGTGTTTGATAGTGATGTATACCAGGAGATGTAAATCCATACCTGAAGCACAATTTAAGTGATTAAAAAAAAAAATAATAAAATAAATTACTACCACAAAGTTTGACAAAGGGTGGTAGTAGAATTAGTGCATGGAAGGGGTTAAAATACCTTGAGGTGTCTGGTTTTCAAAAATATATGGTTTGATGGGGTAGTTTGCATTGGCCGGCTTCAAAGATACCCAACATAGCACATGGTTTTGAAATAGCCAAACGCTAATTGTACTTATTGGCCAATAAAAATAGCAAAAAAAAAATTCATAAAAACATTGTGTGTTTCTAAACTCAGGACAAATAGAAGAATCTATTTAGCAGGTTTTTTCACTAGCTTTTTTGGAGTAAATTAGATAATATGATCAAAGCAATGGTATCTGAAGAAAGCCCTTCTTGTACTGAAAAAAAAATATATAACTTGTGTGGGTACCCTAAACGAGTGAGGAGAAAATTACATCTAAAACACCAGCACCGCAAAAGTGTTAAAACAAGAAGAGATCTGACTGCCATTCTGGGGTCAAGAAGGAATTTTTTTCCCTAGTTTGTGCAAAATTGGAAAGAGCTACAACTGAGTTTTTTGCCTTCTTTTGGATCAACAGCAATAAATAAACAGATATTGGAAAGGCTGAACTTGATAGATGCATGTATTTTTTCAGTCTATCTAAGCTGGTGAAGTTGGGAGCCTCGGGGAAATTTTCACACCATGGCCCTGTGGTTTCTAGTTAAGCCCCTGCTGTCACTGACTGTCCAACTATTCTAATTTGGCAAGTTTATATGTCTATAATTGTCCCGTTCCCTTCTAAATGTGGATTGGCAAGAGTAAATAAGAAAAAAAAAAAAAACAAAAAAACAACAGGCTGTTGGAACCTCAGCCATACTCATCAATGGGACTGCCTCCCTGATTGTGAAGTCACTGGGGTCCTTCTTAGTTTTTAGAGATTTCCATGAATCCAAAAATTATTCTCCCTAAAATCATGAGGTGTGTGCCTTCCTGTTAAATGAAAAATAAAAAAGTAAGGATGCATTTTTTAGTTTCCCTGTGCATACATCACAGTTAAGACATCATTGCAACTTTAACGACAACTTGCACTCATAATTGTGTAGTGTTAACATGCCACATATTTCCCCCCCACACGTGACGAAAACCAGTAACTCAATCAAACAAAACCTCTCCTTTACCCACAAGTGGAGCAAACAAGTAACCCTGTGACACTAGCTCCCCCTCTCTCTCTCCCAGCACATGGAAACTAGCAGAACTGATGTGCAGCTATGAGATAGAGAAGACTGAACGCCCTGCAAAGTCCAAGGAAACTTAGTAACCAAGTGCCCGCAAACATAACACCATCAAGAACGCAAACATAATGCCCTAAAGGGGAGGATGCTGAAAGGGGGTATAAATACCCCTTAAGACCCCTCCCACAAATACAGGCTGTAAACAACCTTTATATACACTCACTGGCCACTGGCCACACCTGTTCAATTGCTTAACACAAATCGCTAATCAACCAATCACATGGCAGCAACTCAATGCATTTAGGCATGTACACGTGGTTAAGACAACTTGCTTAAGTTCAAATCGAGCATCAGAATGTGAAAGAAAAGGAATTTAAGTGACTTTGAACATGGCATGGTTGTTGGTTCCAGACGGGCTGGTCTGAGCATTTCAGAAACTGCTGATCTACTGGAATTTTTACGCACAACCATCTCTAGGGTTTACAGAGAATGGTCTGAAAAAGAGAAAATATCCAGTGAGCGGCAGTTGTGTGGTGGAAAATGCTTTGTTGCTGTCAGGTCAGAGGAGAATGGGCAGACTGGTTTGAGATGATAGAAAAGCAACGGTAATTCAATAACCACTCGTTACAACCAAGGTATGCAGAATACCATCTCTGACTGCACAACATGTCGAACCTTGAAGGAGATGGGCCACAGCAGCAGAAGACCACACAGGATGCCACTCCTGTCATCTAAGAACAGGAAACTGAGGCTACAATTTGCACAGGCTCACCAAAATTGGACAATGGAAGACTGGAAGAACGTTGCCTGGTCTGATGAGTCTCGGTTTCAGCTGCAACATTCAGATGGCAGGGTCAGCCTTTTTGGCGTAAACAACATGAAAGCATGGATCCATCCCGACTTGTATCAACAGTTCAGGCTGGTGGTGGTGTAATGGTGTGGGGGACATGTTCTTGGCACACTTCGGGCCCCTTAGTACTAACTGAGCATCCTTTAAAGCGACAGCCTACCTGAGTATTGTTGCTGACCATGTGCAACCCTTTGTGACCACAGTGTACCCATTTTCTGATTACTAATTCCAGCAGGATAATGCACTATGCCACAAAGCTCACATATCACACTGTTTTTAGAACATGACAATGAGTTCACTGTACTTCAATGGCCTTCATGGTCACCAGATCTTAATCCAATAGGGATGTGGTGGAACGGGAGATTTGCATCATGGATCCGTGATGTTAAAATGTCCATATGGACCAAATTCTCTAAGGAATGTTTCTAGCACCTTGTAGAAAGTATGCTATGAAGAATGAAGGGAGTTCTGAAGGCAAAGGGGGTTCCGACCCGGTACTAGCAAGGTGTACCTAATAAAGTGGCCAGTGAGGATATATATATTACACACACTGAGTCTAGCACTATACATATACACACATACGCACTGACATTACAGTATACACACACACACACGTACACTACTTCCCTTCTAACACCTTAAACGGACACTCAAACACACATGCACATTAACACACACACACTATAACACTATATACTGAAACCTCTCCAACACACAATATGCACACACACTGTACACTGGTATCCACAGTCTAAAACACTAACACCCACTCAGTCTAACACTGTACACTGGTACCCCCCCCACACACACCCAACAACACCATACACTAAAGCTCCACACGGTTTTGCATTGTACAGTAACAATCATTGAAGCATTGTACTAGGGCTGCAACTAACGATATTATTTTCATAATCTATTAGTTGGCCGATTATTTTTTAATTCGATTAATCTATTAATCGGGTAAAAAAAAAAAAAAACAATATGCAAATTTTTCGTTTATTTAAAAAAAAAATTATAATTTACAATGACATTTCACGATTTGCCTTCTTATTTTACTGACACAATAATTAAAGCTATATTTTAACAAGAACCCCAAAAATACCAAAAAAAGCTTTACTAGTGTCACGTACAAGCAGTAGGAGACACCGTGGTCAGGTAGGACTCCAGGACAGAACAAGGTCAAACAAGCCGAGGTCTGGATTCCGGAGAGCAGGATAGTCAAAAACATAGCCGAGGTCAGGATTCAGGAGATCAGGTTTAACGGTAAACGTAGCCGAGGTCAGGATTCAGAAAAACAACGAAGTCAAGCAAGCCAGGATCAAACACGGGAAAACAGTATAGGATACGCTATCTGGGTACTAGCACAAGGCATTGACAACCATCAGAAGGCAATGTATGACTGAACTGAAGAGGTTTAAATAGAGAACCTCAGGGGAAGTTCAAATCTCCTGCCAAACCGTTATGATGTCACTTCTGGTATCCGGGAATCGCGGCCATCATGAGTGTGGCGTAATTTCCCTTCACACAGGCCTGCAGTTTTGGCGAGCGCAGAAGCAGGACGCTGTGTACCAGGAGGTCTGCCTCTCCTGTGCGGCACTTCAGAGGACGGCAGCGAAAGCGGCTGTGCGGTGGAGGGGGGTCTCCCTCCCCTCCGTGGTGGCTGCAGTGGAGGTGGCCGTGCGTTGGAGGGGGGGTCTCCGTCTCCTTCGTGGCGGCTGCTGCGGAGGTTGCCGTGCGTTGGAGGGGAGTCTCCCTCTCCTCCGTGGCGG
This sequence comes from Spea bombifrons, assembly GCF_027358695.1. Lineage (NCBI taxonomy): Eukaryota > Metazoa > Chordata > Amphibia > Anura > Pelobatidae > Spea > Spea bombifrons. Next base: position 21,750,846 of record NC_071093.1, on the reverse strand, counting down.
CTGTAGTGGAGGTGGCCGTACGTTGGAGGGGGTCTCCCTCTCCTTCACGGCAGCTGTTGCGGCAATGTGGGAGCCGAGGACAGGTGAGTAACAGTACCCCCTCTCAAAAGGGTGCCCTCAGGGCGACCACCAGGATGAGAAGGGCATCTAGCATGAAATGCACGCATCAATTGCGGCATGGAGAGGCATGCCGCTGGTATCCAGGAGCGTTCCTCGGGACCGAGTCCCCTCCACTGTACCAGATACTGTAAGCTGCCTTGCTGCCGCCGGGAATCGAGAATGACCTGAGGAGTGCGTCTCTCCGAAGTCCTCCTGACAGTCTCGGTAGTGGAACTCTCGCCTCGGGTAAACTGGTTGCAGACCAGAGGTTTCAACAGCGAGGCATAAAATACCCGAGGAATGCGAAGTGTTCTGGGTAGTGAGAGTTCGTAGGCCAACGGATTAATCCGACGTAGAACCGGAAAGGGACCAATAAACCGTGGAGCCAATTTCATGGAAGGGACCCGGAGTCTCAGGAACTGTGTAGACAGCCAAACCCTATCGTCAGGCCGATATGAGGGGTTGGAAGAACATTTCTTGTTGGCCTGACGTTGCTGGAGCTGAGCAGCGCGTTCTAGTGCGGAACGAACCGAAGCCCAGGTGGCATGAATGGAAGCAAGTCTCTCCTCCAGATCAGGAACAGGCGAAACTAGTAATGTCTCTGGAGGCCATAAAGGCAAAAAAACAGAGAAATCCTGGTAGACTACTGGAGCGTGTTGTTCCTTGCGAATTCCGCAAACGGCAGTAGATCAACCCAATTATCCTGATGGTCATTGATGAAGAGACGCAGGTATTGCTCCAGATGTTGATTTGCTCTCTCCACCAAACCGTTCGTCTGGAGCGGGTTGTTCCTTGCGAATTCCGCGAACGGCAGTAGATCGACCCAATTATCCTGATGGTCACCGATGAAGAGACGCAGGTATTGCTCCAGATGTTGATTTGCTCTCTCCACCAAACCGTTCGTCTGAGGGTGATAAGCCGAGGAGAAGGCCAAGGTGATGCCCAAGGATTTAGTAAATTCGCGCCAGAATCTTGCTACGAATTGGGTACCTCTGTACTGGGTAATTTTCGTAGCGGAATGAAGTGAGCCATCTTTGAGAAAGGGTCGACCACCACGAGAATCACGGTATGTCCTCTGGACGGAGGCAATTCAACAATAAAGTCCATGGCCACATGAGTCCAGTGAACCGAGGGACAAGGGAGAGGTCGAAGAAGACCAACAGGACGAGTGCGAGAGGACTTGTTAGCTGCGCAACTAGTACACGACTGGACGAACGCTGTAACGTCCCTGCCCCATTGAGGCCACCAAGAAGTCTGTGAAAGTAAATCCTAGGTGTGTGTCACTCCCGAATGTCCCGAGGTTCTGGCGCCATGAAGTGTGCGTAGGATAGGTACCCGCAAACCGGGAGGGACATACAGTCTCCCTGGAGGCAAGGAGTCCGGAGCTTGACCTTGAGAGCGAGTAATGCGATCCAGCAGGGGAGCATAACCCCGTAACCGAATGACTGCAACGACCTTGGTAGAAGGGACAATGGGTTCGGGTTCTTTACTCTCCTCCTCTGGTCGTACATGCATGCGAGATAACGCATCCGCCTTAGCGTTCTTTGAACCGGGGCGGTACGTCAGCACGAAGGGAAAGCGAGAGAGAAAGAGAGCCCATATGGCCTGACGAGGATTAAGGCACTTGGCCAACTCCATGTATTGGAGGTTCTTATGATAGGTACAGAAGCCCCCTCCAGCAGGTAACGCCATTCCTCCAAGACCAGGATAACCGCCAACAGCTCTTTATTCCCGATATCATAATTCCTCTCAGCTGCGGAGAAGTGCCTGGAGAAGTAGCCACAAGGATGCAATGGTCCGCTGGACAAAGCCCGTTGGGAGAGTATAGCTCCAACCCCAGATTCACAAGCATCCACTTCTAGAACAAACGGCAGAAGAGGGTTGGGATGTCTTAACACCGGAGCCATCGCGAACTTCTTTGAGAAGAGCGAACGCAGATACGGCCTTGGAGGGCCACTCAGAGACATTGGCCCTTTTCTTAGTTAAGTCAGTTAGGGGAGCAACAATCCTCAAGTAATTACGGATGAAGCGTCTGTAGTAGTTAGCAAAACCAAGAAAGCATTGAAGAGCCTTGAGACCCATAGGCTGTGGCCAGTCATTGATTGCCAGAACCTTTGATGGGTCCATATCGAACCCCTCAGGAGTGATCACGTACCCCAGGAAGGTCACCTTGCGGGTCTTAAAGATGCACTTGTCTAACTTGGCAAACAGTCCGTGCTGTCGAAGACGACTTAGTACTTGCCGAACCTGTTCGCGATGGGTGGGCAAGTCTGCAGAGTAAATCAGGATGTCATCCAGGTAAACAACAACGAACTGCTGGAGAAAGTCCCGAAGACAATCGTTAACAAACTCCTGGAACACCACCGGAGCGTTGCACAGACCGAACGGCATGACCAGGTACTCGTAATGTCCAGAACGTGTGTTGAATGCTGTCCTCCATTCATGACCGGCACGGATACGGACCAAGTTATAGGCCCCACGAAGATCTAACTTAGTAAAGATCTGGGCCCCACGTAACCTGTCGTAAAGTTCGGATACGAATTCCGTCTTGTAATCCTATTCAGACCCCTGTAGTCGATGCATGGCCTCAATTTCCCATTTTTCTACTTGACCGAAGGATGAAGCCCCGTTTGAGATTCTCCTGGATGTAGGTCTCCATGGCCTTAGTCTCAGGAACGGACAAAGAGTAGACTCGGCCTCTGGGTGGCATGGTTCCCCAGAGGAGATCAATAGGGCAGATGTAGTAGACACCATGGCCAGTCTAATGGGTTTGATGCAGTGCTCCCCACATGTTCGACTCCATGACGTGATCTGTCCAGTCGTCCAGTCGATGGTGCGATTGCGTGGTTGCAGACGCACAAACCCCAAAACGACAGGTGTAGAGGGAGAGCAGATAACCAGCAACTGAAGACTCTCGTTATGAATCATACCTACGGAGAGTGTCACAGATATAGTACTCCGGGTAACCTGAGCAGGATGAAGTGGTCTGCCATCAATGGTGTATCTTTAGGTGTAGTGTAGTGGGAATACGCTGCTGCTCACAAAAATGGGCATCGATGAAGTTCTCTGCAGCTCCTGAATCCAAAAAATGCCTCTGTGCAAACTGATCCCTCAGACCAGAATACCCAAATCGGAACAGTCATCCGAGTGCTGAATCAGAGGACAGACCCAGCACACGCAAAGCAGGTCCTCTAAACCACTCTAGGCGCGGGCGTTTCTCAACTTCTTAGGACAAGATCTCACCCAATGTCCTGCCATGCCGCAGTACAAGCACAGCCCCTCTCTACGTCTCCTGGACTTCTCATTCTCCGACAGACGGGTGACTCCCAGCTGCATAGGCTCCTCCAAGGTGGAAGGATTTGTGGGCGGAGGTATGAACTGAGGAATAGGATGCATAAAGGAACGAACTCCTCTTTCATGTGCTCTCAGACTGTCCCGCTGCACCGGACGCTCGCGGAGTCGAAGATCAATCAGTGTCACGTATGAAATTACAGAGTCTAGGTCAGAGGGAAGGTCTCGAGCAGCAATTTCATCTTTCAAAGTCTCAGATAACGCATTCAAAAAGGCTGCAATCAGTGCCTCGCCAGTCCAGTTAACCTCAGCCATTAGGGTGCGACATTCGATAGCATAGTCCATCTCAGAGCACTCCCCCTTGACGAATGTTAAAGAGGGAGGACAAAGTGGTTGAACTCCTGCCTGGAACGTCGAATACGGAGCGTAGTGCAGACACAAATTCAGAGTAGGAGTGTACTACTGGAGTATTCCTTTCCCACAGGGGAGATGCCCATGCCAGAGCCTTGTCGGTGAGGAGCAAAATTATGTACCCAACCTTAGCCCGGTCAGAAGCAAAGGCGTAAGGAGAAAGCTCGAAATGAATTTTGCACTGGTTGATGAAACCACGACATGTAGCAGGGTCTCCTCTATAACGTTGTGGCGGTGGAATATTCATAGGAGCATGAACCACGGGAACTGGAGCTGGAGAAGGAACTGGTGGAGGTGCTACTGTAGGAGGATGCACCTGTAGTCCGGGATCAGTGCGCTGAAGAAGAGTCTGGAGCTCCTGAGCAAACTGATCCAGACGATGATCCATCTCGTCCGGACGAGCCTCACAGGAACCTTGAAGTCCCACCGAAGCGGGTCTTATGAAGGCCTTCTGATTCTGTCATGTACAAGCAGTAGGAGACACCGTGGTCAGGTAGGACTCCAGGACAGAACAAGGTCAAACAAGCCGAGGTCAGGATTCCGGAGAGCAGGATAGTCAAAAACGTAGCTGAGGTCAGGATTCAGGAGATCAGGATAAACGGTAAACGTAGCCGAGGTCAGGATTCAGGAAAACAACGAAGTCAAGCAAGCCAGGATCAAACACGGGAAAACAGTATAGGAAATGCTATCTGGGTACTAGCACAAGGCACAGACAACCATCAGAAGGCAACGTATGACTGAACTAAAGAGGTTTAAATAGGGAACCTCAGGGGAAGTTCGAATCTCCCGCCAAACCGTTATGATGTCACTTCCGGTATCCGGGAATCGCGGTCATCACGAGTGTGGCGTAATCTCCCTTCATACAGGCCTGCAGTTTGGGAGTTCGCCAGAATTCTGACTCATAATCTCATGATTTCCTATGTAGAAAACAACTTAAATGCGCATGATCAGCATACGTTGATCATGCACTCAAATCTTCTAGAATGTTATACTACGCATGTATGCGCGTGATACTCATAGGATATAGGTGTTTTTATTCATTCACTGCGCCAGATCAGAAACATCCTTGTCAACAAGCTAGTGTATAAACGAACGGGGATTTGCAGGAGAATCCGGGACTGTGTTTATCGGTCGACCTTGCAGTGATTTCCCGGATTCCTCCTGAAGGCAATCGCTTGTGGAAGTCCCCCGATTGAGGAGTGATGCTACAATATCCGGTGATGTATTGATGTTTACTCTTTATTGATTAATTTACCATGTATTGCATGCTTTAATTGAATAAACAAGATAAAGAATACGTTTTACCACAAAACTGTTTCAGTGTGCTTGACTTGTATGTCAATGAGGGCGGGACAGCTAACATACTTCGAGCTGGTAAAACATAAATTGGCGTAGTCGGCAGGATGTCCTTGGAAAGTTATAACAAGTATTTTTGCTGTGTCTACTGCTTTCTCAGTGCACGGAGAGTGTAGGGGATAAGTTTTAACCCTCTGGCGCAATTAGGACAGCTCAAAATCGTTGTAAGATTGTGATTGTAAGTGTTTAGAAAAATTTGGAAAGTATCGTTAAGTGCAAGAATTGAGCTGTAATTGTTGTGCGTTGGTGTGAGTAGAATTTATACAGATTTAATCGTTGTTGTGGCGGCATTTTTGTGAAAGTTTCCATACTAGTACTCGTGATAAAATGTTTAAGAAAATTAAGAAAGGGAAAAGTGAGATTAAGGTGATTAAGGCTGGACCGAGACTCCGTATTCAATTATAGCGCAGGAGTTATCTTATTGTGGGCTAGCTGATGCATGGGATGATCAGATTAAAGAGGCAGAACCTCTCGATGTTGTGAAGGTACTCGAGGGGGTCCCTGCTAAGGCAGGTGATGGGGTAGCGATAGGGAGAAGAGTGTGGATATTGGCCACCGCCTATCGTACCAAGTGTAAACAGAATTCTCTTCTGTTGAAAAAGTTGAATCAGGCAGAACAGAAACTGCTTGAGTCAGAAGGAAAGCGAATAGTTTTAGAGTGTAATCAACGATTAATGAAAGATAAATTAGAACATTTTCAGAATATAGCCGAAAAAGCGGCAATAAAGGTAGCACAAAATAAATATAAGAAAAGAAAGGGACGAGTTAACAAGCAGAAAGTGTGTAGAGCTATTGCCACCATAGCTAAGGAGATATGGGATGGGGATATCTGGGACTCCTCTTCTTCTGATGAAAAAGATTGGGAGGATTTGCCAGATGAAAGCTCACCCGTTAACCCTTATTTGACACACAGACGAGTGAAACCAATACAAAGACGTAAGGAGGAAACGGAGTATGGGTCAGATAGACGGCCTGTCAGGGGTCCCGGAGGGGAACATCTGCAGGCGGTTGATGGTAATGGGAATCCGTTATTTGATCGGGATGGTAACCGAATACTGGTTGATGAACCAGTACCGCATGTGAGAACCAAATTAGTGTTGGAAGATTTCTCGCAAGCTGAGGTTCAAGATATTTTGACAAAATTTAGGCAGCGCCCTGAAGAGCAAGATATATCATGGTTGGTGCGTCTGTTTGAGCAAGGTGCTACTGGGGTGATGTTGGACAAAACACATGCCATATATTTTGTGACTCTTAGCAAAGACCCAGTGGTAATGAGAGGAATCAAGGATTTTCATATCAGAAATCAGGCAGACCCTTCCACCAGTCTGTTTAGAGTAGTGGCTAATGCGTATTTGGAAAAGTATCCCTCTGAGCAGGACATCCCAGTAAATGAAAAACCCTGGTTTCCTTTGAGGGACGGTGTTGAGAGGTTGAAAGAGGAACCCCTCAGTGCGTGCCTCAGTATATAGTGATAGATGTTCTGCTGTACCACTGTCAGTGTTTGCCTCAGTTTATAATGATAGCAGTTATGCTGTACCACCGTCAATGTTTGCCTCAGTATATAATGATAGCAGTTATGCTGTAACACCGTCAATGTCTGCCTCAGTATATAGTGATAGGTGTTATGTTGTACCACCGTCAATGTCTGCCTTCATAAATAATGATAACCGTTATGCTGTACCCCTGTCAATGTTTGCCTAACGATAGAAGCTATGCAGTTTTAAAGTGTGTGTGGGTCCCAGGATCTGCCCCAGGTGCCAAATACTCTAGGTACGCCCCTGCGCACAACAGTTTTTCCCAATTTCTTTTTTTATCCTTTATGTGGCCTGGAGCCTCCCCTCGTGATTCGCTCATAATTTACTTATGCAGTGAGAATTTCACCTTTAAAAAACATTACAGTAAGTAATACTGTTGTGTAACTAATACTACATTATCACACTATAATGTAGTGTTATTAACCATGAGCGAGCTGTACCAAAAATATAGAATAACAATTTAAATGTAACGTTTGCAGAAGCATGTTGTGCGCACAAAATTTTGGCTCTGGGAAAACCTCTAGATTGGGAGGATTTTCATAAATTGTATCCGCGGGAGGAAATGGCCTCGATGGTGGCTACAAAGGTTCAGAAACAAATGACACCTTCTGCTCCTCCTCCTCCTGAGGATAATGACAGTGATTCAGCATAGGTAGCCAGCCAAGCCCCTGTATGGGTCAAGAGGGACGATAGACCCTACGCCCATCTGGCCATACATTGGAAAGGGGGTAATGTACAACATGTCCCCGCATTAATTGACACAGGGGCGGAGGCTAGTCTAATTTATGGAAATCCAAAGAAATTTAAGGGTCCCCGAATCAAAATTTCAGGGTTGGGGGGTAAGGTTACTGAAGGAGTCCAAACAATGGTAGCCTTAAAGATAGGTAATCTCCCCATCAGGAAATACCCAGTCATAATGGTACCGATTCCTGAATATATTTTGGGGATTGACATACTAAAGGGAATGACTTTGCACCTGGGTGAGGGGAAATTTGCTTTTGGAGTCAAAAAGACGAGTATTGAAATATGTCCCGTAGTGGTAGGCAAGGTAAAAATGCCACCGGTACATATACCTCCAGCTAGTAAATTGGTAGCTATGAAACAATATAGGATACCTGGAGGGCATAAAGAAATTGGAGAAACAATTAAAGATTTAATAGAGGTGGGGGTGATGAAGCCAACCACTACTGCATGGAATAATCCAGTCTGGCCTGTCAAAAAGAGTGACGGGTCTTGGCGGATGACAGTTGACCATCGTGAATTGAATAAATATACCCCACCGCTGACAGCAGCTGTACCGGATACCATAACCATTGTGGAACATATCCAGAGCCACAGTGGGGAATGGTATGCGGTAATAGACTTGGCAAATGCCTTTTTCACTATTCCCATAGAGGAAAAGGCGCAAGATCAGTTTGCCTTTACCTGGCTAGGTAGGCAATATACCTTCACAAGACTGCCACAAGGGTGGATACACAGTCCAACTATATGCCACCGGACGGTGGCTGAGCATTTAGATGAGTTCCCTTTACCACCACAGATGCAGATCTCACATTATATTGACGATATAATGATTCAAGGTTCCACTGAGCACGAGGTGAGGGAACAATTAGAAAAGTTGCTGAGTCATATGAAACAGAAAGGGTGGGAAATTAATGCTAACAAAATTCAAGGACCGTCTCAAGTTGTGAAATTTTTGGGAATTCAGTGGAATAGTGGACATAGGGAGATTTTGCCAAAGGCTCAGCAAAAGATTTTGGATTTTCCTACCCCTAAGACAAAGCAGGAAACACAATCCTACATAGGATTGTTTGGATTTTGGAGACAACATATACCGCATTTGGGTCAATTGCTGTCTCCTCTATACAAGGTAACCAGGAAAAAGTATGAATTTTCCTGGGGAGAAGAGCAGCAAATCGCATTTGAAAAAGTGAAAGAAGCAGTTCAGCAGGCAGTAGACCTATGGCCGATAAAGGAGGGGCAGGTAGAATTACATGTGTCTGTTCAGCATATGTATGCTAATTGGTCATTATGGCAAAAACAAGGGGCAAAAAGGGTACCCCTTGGATTCTGGAATAGGAAACTACCTGATGCAGGAGAAAAATATACTCCGTTAGAGCGGCAATTGCTGGCATGTTATTGGGCTCTAGTGGAGACAGAGCAGTTGACGTTGAACCATGAGGTATTGTTGAGACCACAAATACCCATAATGCAATGGATTCTTTCTAAATCCTAAATCAAACAGGATAGGACATGCCCAAGAACAGTGTTATAAAATGGAAACGGTATATTTCCGAAAGGGCCAAGAAAGGGGAAGGGGGAGTAGCAACATTACACGAGAAGGTTGCTGAGATACCCCCTGAAGGGCAGCTTCAACTGCAAGCACCCACAATGGAGGAATCCCCAGTAAAATGGGGAAAACCTTACTCTGAGTTAACGCAATCAGAGCAAGAACATGTTTGGTTCACTGACGGGTCCGCCAAATATGTCAGTGGTAAGCGGCGGTGGAAAAGTGTGGCATTTAATCCTAGGCTTGAGAAAACTCTTGTAATGGAAGGAGAAGGGAAAAGTAGTCAATATGCGGAGCTTTATGCTGTTTTTATGGCATTAAAACAGGAACAAGGTGATGAATGTCACCTGTACACAGATTCTTGGTCAGTGGCCAATGGGTTAGCCACCTGGCTGATGGGATGGAAAAAACATGATTGGCAGACCCATGGGAAAGAATTGTGGGGAAAAGAAATTTTGCAGGACATTGAAGAATTTGTAAAAACAACAAAATGTACTGTTTTTCATGTTGATGCTCATGTTCCCCTTGACTCATTGGAACGTTTGTATAATCCCCAAGCAGATGTGGCAGCTAATATCTCTACTGCCGCAACCGATACAGACAAAGAGAAAGAAGCATGGCTTCAAGGTACTGCCCTTTGGGCACATCAAAAAAGCGGACATCTGGGAGAGAAAGCCACTCATAGGTGGGCACAGGAAAGGGGAATTCCAATTACCCTGGACATGATTAAGATGATAATTGCACAATGTCCAGTTTGTCAACATACACAGAAAAGGGATGTTCCACACACTGTAATGGGACACATAGGCAGAACCAGAATTCTGACTCATAATCTCATGATTTCCTATGTAGAAAACAACTTAAATGCGCATGATCAGCATACGTTGATCATGCACTCAAATCTTCTAGAATGTTATACTACGCATGTATGCGCGTGATACTCATAGGATACAGGTGTTTTTATTCATTCACTGCGCCAGATCAGAAACATCCTTGTCAACAAGCTAGTGTATAAACGAACGGGGATTTGCAGGAGAATCCGGGACTTACTGAGGCTTCGAGCCTGCGTTTATCGGTCGACCTTGTAGTGATTTCCCGGATTCCTCCTGAAGGCAATCGCTTGTGGAAGTCCCCCGATTGAGGAGTGATGCTACAATATCCGGTGATGTATTGATGTTTACTTTTTATTGATTAACCCCTTGATGACAATTGCCGGTCAATCAAGTAGATAACGACAATTGACGTGCCAGGACCGGCACGTCTTTAAACTGGTGCAGAAAGCGACTATTTTCGCTTTCTGCACCGAAACGGCGTTGCTGTAATGCCTCGACCTCGAGGCATTCAGCAACGCCATGATCGGCACAAAGGGGCCATCTCTGGCCCCTCCCCGGGGCGTCAACATACAAAGTATGGCGGCAGACGCCCGTTTTAAAAGCGTTTAGGAGGCAATCAACGATCGCCTCCTAAATTTAAATGGTGTCGTTGGAATGCCTCGATCAGGAGGCATCCAGCGACACCAAACACTTACCTTGGGATGGACTGTGACCGCTCCGGAGAGCGGTCACAGCCGCCGCTGCAGGTGATCTTCGCCATCAAGCAAGATGGCGGCCACCCTGTAAAAAAAAACAATAAAGACTAAAAAGTTCGCTAGACGGTCTCCAGACCCTCTAGAGAACTCTGGCTCCACTTGCAGGTTGACAGGTACTGCATTCAACCAAGCAAGTCAATGGAGCTCAGCTTTCTAATCACAGTGTGATTAGTAAAAATAAAATAAAATTAATAATAATTAGAAAAAAATCGTAAAAAAACAGTAAAATGTAAAAATTTCCCACTGATGTCACTATCAGGGGAACCTTCAAGTTGAAAAAAAATGTAAAAAAAAAAATGTAAAGAAAGGCAAAAAAAATATATATATATAAAAAAAATATATTTTTGTGAGCAAGTCCTAAAATTAGCATATTAGCTTAAAACAAGTCTCGCATAGAAAGAGTTAAAATACTGGCATATTAAGTGCCCATGGGGTGTCTACTTTTAAAAAACGTATGATTTGATGGGGTAAATTGAATTGGCCGGGTTCGACAAGGTCCCAATTAACACGGGGGGAAGGATGGCCACACATCTAATTTCCAATTAGAAAAATGCACACGTACCAAATGTGGCCTTTTAGTTCCCCCAAAAAATGACAAACCCATGCATGTGGGGTATCACTGGACTCAGGAGATGTTGCTGAACACATATTGGGGTGTTTTGTGATAGTGACATATATGAGAACTTTTTAATTCATACCTGAAGTAAAATGTGTGTGACAAAACAAATGCAAAAAATGACTACCATAAAGTTTGACAAAGACTGGTGGTAGATATGGTGCATGGAAAGAGTTAAAATACTAGCATTTGAAATACCCTGGGGTGTCTAGTTTTCAAAAATATATGGGTTTATTGGGCACACTGAAATGGCCCAGCTCAAAGATGTACCAAATAGGGCATGGGCAGTGGATCCCCAAATGCCAAAGTTCAACATTGAAAAATGTGCATGCCCCAAATGGGGCCCTTTTGCCCCCAAACAGCCAGGCAAAATCATTCATGTGAGGTATCGCTGTACTCAGGAGATGTTGCTGAACACATATTGGGGTGTTTTATGATAGTGACATATACCAGAACCTGTTTATTCATACCTGAAGTAAAATGTGCGTGAAAAAAACAAATGCAAAAAAATTACTACCATAAAGTTTGACAAAGGCTGATGGTAGAATAAGTGCTTGGAAAGGGTTAAAATACTAGCATTTGGAATACCGTGGGCTGTCTAGTTTTCAAAAATATATGACTTGATGGGGTAAATTGCATTGGCCGGCTTCAAAGATACCCGAAACGGCACATGGGGGGAAGAATTACCAGATTTGGAAAAAATGGCTTTGAAATAGCAAAACGCTACCTGTACTTATTGCCCCATAATGTGTAGAAAAAAATCAAAAAAACATAAAAACATTGGGTATTTCTAAACGCAGGACAAATAGTAGAATCTATTTAGCAGGTTTTTTTTTATTACCTTTTATAGATGAGTAAAAGATTTTTCAACTAAAAGTTAGAAACAGTCATTTTTTTCTAAATGTTTCACCATATTTTATACTTTTTTTAATAGTAAATAATACGATACAATCAAAACAATGTCATCTAAAGAAAGCCCTTCTTGTCCTGAAAAAAACAATATATAATGTGTGTGGGTTCAGTAAACGGGAAAGAAGAAAATTACAGCTAAACACGAGCAGCGCAGAAACGTTAAAACGGCCATTGTCACGGAGGGTACAAAAAGTAAAATCAGCCTTTGTCACGAAGGGGTTAATTTACCATGTATTGCATGCTTTAATTGAATAAACAAGATAAAAGAATACGTTTTACCACAAAACTGTTTCAGTGTGCTTGACTTGTATGTCAATGAGGGCGGGACAGCTAACATACTGCGAGCTGGTAAAACAGCTGCAGGTGAGGTGGCCGTGCGTTGGAGGGGGGGGTCTCCCTCTCCTTCTTGGCGGCTGCACGTTGGAGGGGGGTCTCCCTATCCTTCGCGGCGGCTGTTGCGGCAACGTGGGAGCCGAGGACAGGTGAGTAACAACTAGTAAATATTCATGTAAACTATTGCCCACTTATGCACATCTCACCCCCAGCTTGCCTCTCTGTCCCAGAAATGCCTTATGCCCCCAATACGCTACTGTGCCCCTATATATGTCTTATACACTCCTAAATGTCAGAGATGCCACTGTGCCCCCGTATACCTCCTATATGCCACTCTGTCCCCTGATATACCTTATACCCCCCCTGATACACCTTATAGCCCCTTTATGCCACTGTGCCCCCTGATACGCCTTATGCCCCCCCCGATATAAGAAAAACCGACATCGTTAAAATAGGTATAAAAATATATGCTTTAATAAATAGACAAAAAAAAAAATACACAATATAAATATATGGACAATATAAACAATAAAAAACACTAGGGCTGCAACTAACGATTATTTTCATAATCGATTAGTTGGCCGATTATTTTGTCGATTTATCGATTAATCTGATAAAAAAAAATGAATGTAAATTTTTCATTTATTTAAAATAATTTAATAAACAAATGATGTTAAATACAAACAGCAGAATAAAAAAAAACTGATAAAATGCATTTCGTCTGTATTTCCCAACCAGCCCCCCCAATTTATGCACATTTGAGCCCAGGCTTGCCACGCTGCCTCCCCGACATGCCACGCTGCCTCCCCGACATGCCACACTGCCTCCCACATATGCCACTCCACGCTGCCTCCCCCATATACCACTCCACGCTGCCTCCCACATATACCACTCCACACTGCCTCCCACATATACCACGCTGCCTCCCACATATGCCACTCCACGCTGCCTCCCACATATGCCACTCCACGCTGCCTCCCACATATGCCACTCCACGCTGCCTCCCACATATACCACGCTGCCTCCCACATATCTCATAGTCCCCTCATAGAGTCACAGACCTGTTCGCATCACACTGACACCATACTTTTTTAAATAAGTACTGGGTTAATCTTTACGGCCCCCAGGATTTAGATTCCCCTTAGTTTGCCCCCCCCCCCTTATCTCTAATTTAATAAAGTTAACTTAAGGTGCAGTTAATCAAATTAACCCTTAGTCCTCATCATTAAATTTACCCTAAACACCCCATTAACCATAACTACCCCTAAATTAACTCTAAATACCCCACCAAACACAACTACCCTAAATTAACCCTAAACACACCATTAACCATAACTGCCCCTAAACTAACCCTAAACACCCCATTAACCACAGCATCCCCTAAATTAACCCTAAAGACCCTGTCAACCACAACAGCCCCTAAATTAACCCTAAACACCCCATTAACCACAGCTGCTCCTAAATTAACCCTAAACACTCCATTAACCATAGCTGCCCCTAAATTACCCCTGAACACCCCATTAACCATAGCTGCCCCAAACACCCCATTAACCATAACTGCCCCTAAATTAACCCTAAACACCCCATTAACCATAGCTGCCCCTAAATTAACCCCCACCTCCCCTAACTTTCAGCAGCCCAAATATTAATTTTATACTTACAGTTAGATGAGTGTCACAGCCATGTGGTTCTGGCCTTCTGGGAGAAGGAAGGGGCGGGGCCAGTTGTCCCAGTGATTACAGGGAGGGACTGGTAAGTAGGAGCTGCTGCTGTGAGTCAGACTAAACGGATTATATAATGAGGGGTATTTTCAGAGTGTTTGCTCTGAAAAAACCCTCATTTTATAATCGATAATAATCGATTCAACTAATCGATAATGAAATTCGTTGGCAACGAATTTCATTATCGATTATTATCGATTTTATCGATTAGTTGTTGCAGCCCTAAAAAACACAAATTAAAGAATGCACATAATTAATAGATCCCGAAAAAATTCTTCCTGCCCCACCAGGGGTTAATATATCAACAGAAGAAACACAGGGCAAATGAGCGTAAAAAAAAAAAAAAAAGATAATAGTCCAGGCTTACCTTACCCAGTGCTGCTTACTTGTCCTGTTTTTCTTCTGTTGATATATTAACCCCTGGTGGGGCAGGTGGAAGTGGAAGTGAGGTGAAGTAGCGGAGGTTGCGCACATCATGCACTAAAATCCAAATCCCCTGCAGCGCAGAACCTGGATCCTCTCTGGCAGCCGGTAGGGGTCTGTACGATACGCACAGACAGGCGCTTCTCCCCTCCACTTCCGTTGGGGCTTCCATGAAGCCGCATCGGAAGGTCACGTGACGCTGGGTTCAGTAATAGAAGCCCCAGTGGAGGTGGAGGGGAGAAGCGGAAGGGGAGGGGTGAAGCGGAGGATGCCTGTGTGTTTTGCACAGACCCTCACCGGGTGGCAGAGAGGATCCAGGTCTCCTGCAGCTTTGTGGGGGATCTGGATTCTAGTGTTATAATCCGATCTCTATTTGAGGTCGGATTATAAAAGGAGGGGAGTTTTCAGAGCATTTGCTCTGAAAAAAGTAATTTTATAAATCGATAAAAATAGATTATGAAGGGGCGTGGCCTGGCAACGGAGCTGCATGGACGTGTGAGAGACGAGCTCCGCCAGCACACGAGCGATACCGCGGCTAAACACAATATTTTTACCGGACAAAGTCTTCTCCAAGTAGCTTCTGGATTCCTGAAGCGGGGAAGATGTCTCACAAACATGTGAAGAAGACCCCGAGCAAGCTGCAACACTATTTTCCCAAGCGCACCAGGCCGGGAGTTGAAGACCAAGATGGCGACGAATCTTCCTTCCCGCCGTCACAGCCTGAACACGCTGATGTGGATACTGACCTCGATCCTGATGCTCCCGTGACCCCAGGGATCCTGAGACACATGTTGGATTCTATGCAATCCTCTATGACAGGAGCCATTAAAGATATGCTTTCGGACTTGAAGCAAGATTTGGCACATTTGGGTGCGCGTACTGACCACATGGAGCAGAAATTTTCGGACTTTTCCTCTACCTTTAACGAGTTGGTCGACAGGCACAATGCGTTGGAAGATAATTATGCTGCGCTGCTTGCTAAGATCGCTGATATTGAAGACCGCTCTCGGCGCAACAATTTAAGGATCAGAGGCGTCTCTGAAGAGGTAACAGCCGAGTCCCTGCATACATACCTACACTCTTTTTTTGTCACGCTCTTACCTGACGCCTCGGACTCGGACCTACGGCTCGATAGAGCTCATCGGGTGCCGAAACCGAAGAACCTACCGTCCACGGTTCTCAGGGATGTGGTTTTACGACTCCATTATTTTTCAACTAAGGAGGCTGTTATGCAACAGGCCCGTCAGCGTTCCTCTTTTCCAGCACCGTACGCTCACCTACACATTTTTGCGGACCTTTCTGCTGCCACTCTCGCTAAACGCCGTACCTTCATTCCAATTACCTTGGCCTTGCGAAAAAACCACATCTCTTATAGATGGGGCTTTCCCACAAAGCTCCTCATTACCAAGAATGGATCTCTTCATATTGCCTGCACACCTATGGAGGGGCTTTATTTGCTGCGACAGTGGCACTTAGTCCACGAAGACGTCACGGCGATAGACCAAATGGATTCTACACCTGTTTCTCGACGTTCACCTACTGACGAGGACGTGACGAGGCCCAGCAGAAAGCGGACAACGAAGCAACATCATTCCCGCTCTCATGCGAAGGCTGCTCTGGTGCCATCTGTTTCGCCGTCGAGGCTTTCACCTGCGTCTACGTGACTTTCAGATAAGCCTTCTATTCTTGCTGAAATTGGGTCTTTTTGGACTTTATTCTAAGGATAGTTGCAGTTCCTACCTGTGCTTAGTGCATTCCTGATGTTTTTTTTTTTCTCGATGTTCGGCACTTTTGTTTTGTTTTTACATACATATACACACGCCGTACCCTTGTGTGCCGCGTGGTTTTACACCTTAATTTTCCCATGCTACTCAGATGTCTGTGGCATTGGTGCACCACATACACGATGTTGACTCTCATGTTTTTTGTTTTTTTTTATATATATATTTGTGTCTGCAATACTCTCTAGGGGACCCTAGGATGTTGCTACACTGCATTTACTTTTTCCTCATGCACGCATTGTTATGCACCTGGTGCGCTTGTACACTACCTTCACACGTGCTTCCATGTACATCACACACACACACACCTGTTTATTTTATTTATTTTTTTTTTCTTTCGCGTTCATTTCGAATGTCGTTTTCGGCTACCATCGTCTCCCTATTTAATGTTCTCCATGTCTCGAGCAGGCTTTCTGAGTTATGCCGCATGGGATTTATGTTAGCGTCGCATATGCATCACACACACACACGTTTATTTCCTGCTGGGGTTTTTTTTTTTTTTTTTTCTTATTTTGTTTTGCGCTCATTTCGAATGTCGTCTTCGGCTACCGTCGTATCCATATTTAATGTTCTACATGCCTCGAGCAGGCTTTTTGAGTTATGCCGCACGGGATTTATCTTAGCGGCGCTTATGCGTCACACACACACATACAAACATATGTTCATTCCCTTATTTTTTTTTTCTTATTGTTTGTTGCGCTCATTTTGAATACCATCGTATCCATATTTACTGTTCTACATGCCTTGAACAGGCTTTCTGAGTTCTGCCGCACGTGATTTCTCTTAGCGGCGCTTATGCACCACACATACACACACACGTTTATTCCCTGCTGGGTTTTTTTTTTTTTTTTTTTTTTTTCCTTTTCCATATTTTATGTTCTATGTGTCTCGAGCGGGCTTTCGGAGTTATGCCGCGCGTGATTTCTCTTAGCGGCGCATATGCATCACACACACGTTTATTTGGTTCTCATGACTCTTATTGTTCGGGGTTTCTTTCTTCTAACTAATTTCCTTACACTGTCTTCCGGATGCCTGGAGAAATGTTTAGTTTTATTACAATTGTCTCGCCTGTGTGCCAGCAAGTCCTAGCCACTGCTGGTTTTTTGCCCCCACATACGGTTCACTGTATTTCTTGAGCACATCATTCTGTATAACCATTGGGGTTTTGCGCAAATTGTGTGTTTCTTGAAGTGCTTTTGCTTCTCTTATCAATTCCTTTGTTTCGTTCCCTTCTTGCCTCCCCCTTTTCCTCCCCCACCCCCTTCTTCATTTATTTATTTATTTATTTTTTTCCTTCTTTCTTTCTCTTTTTTTTTTTTTCTTCTCTTTTTCTCTCTCTCTTTCTATTTTTTCTTCTCTCTGCCAATTAGATCAGTCGGACATTATCCAGTTGCCACTGCTATTGTACCAAGATGCAAATTACCTTCCTTTCTATTAATGCTCGGGGATTAAATACCCCACATAAGCGTCGGATGCTGTTTCAGGAGCTCAAAACGCGTAAGGCTACGGTGGTGTTGATTCAGGAGACCCACCTCGCTAAATCCCAAGCACGATTACTGGCGTCCAAATATTATCCCCTAGAATATCATGCGCGCGCTGCCAACAAGACTATGGGTGTAGCTATACTTATTAGTAGACAATTTCACTTTCAGTTGTTGTCTCAGACCCGTGACCCGAAGGGTCGCTACCTTATTGTCCGGGGTTGCATTGACGGTACCCCTTATACTATCCTTAATCTTTATGCCCCTAATTCCGGTCAGACCGCTTTCTGTGATCATGTATTCACTAAACTACACAGGCTGAGGCAGGGTAGAGTGATTGCTGGAGGAGATTTTAATCTCGTTTCTACTCCCTCCTTGGACTCTTCCGCAAAATTGTCTACTAGATATTTGAGGACACTGACGGACCAAGGTAAAAAATTCCAAGATTTGCTTCATCAACACTCCCTTTTTGACGCACGGCGAGTGGTACACCCTTTAGGTAGGGACTTTTCTTTTTACTCGAATGTTCATTCAAGTTATTTCAGAATTGATATGCTCTTAGTAGATGGTGAGGTCTTGCAGTTGATTCAAAGCGCAGAGATAGGACATATATCGTGGTCTGACCACGCTCCTGTGTGGATTTCCCTGGTCAATGGTCCCTCCTTGTCACCATCAGCCCGATGGCGCCTTAATGAAAGTCTCCTGCAACAGACGGAGGTATGCGTGGATGTTGCGGACGTGCTCGCCGAGTATTTTCAGACCAATGCCACTCCGGAGATTTCACCCTCCACCCTCTGGCTTGCCCATAAGGCAGTCATACGGGGTCATCTTATTAAAATTGCGTCTGCTCAAAAGAAGCAGAGATTACGCACGATCTCAGAACTTACTGACCGTCTGGTGTCCTTGGAGCTTACTAATAAAGCATCTTGGTCCAAAGACACTCAGGATCAGATACGGGAGATTAAAGCTGAATTACATAAACTTCAACTACATTACACGGAATTCGCGTTACGTCGGCTTCACCTGCAGTATTATGCAAAGGGGAATCGAGCTGATTCCTTGTTGGCTCGCAGGCTCCGACTCCAGACGTCTTCCTGTACTACCCATTATTTGCAGACTTCTCAAGGTGTGAGGGTGTATAATCCGAAAGAAATCGCTGATCTGTTTGCGAAATATTATGACTCCTTATATAACCTCCGTCTACAGACGGACTTACCGCAACCGCGTTCGGTGGAGATTGCTGATTTCCTCTCCTCTCTTTCAATCCCTCGGCTTCCTGCAGATCAGTGGGAGGCTTTGGTGGCGCCGCCATTACCTGATGAAGTAGAGCGTACCATTGCCGGCTTGAAATCTCATAAAGCCCCAGGTTCAGATGGCTTCTCCAATCTTTATTATCAAAAATTTAAATCTATTTTGGCTCCTCGCTTAAGTGATCTCTTTTCCTGTTTCTTGGAGTCTACACCCCTCCCTGGTGAAATGTCTGAGGCCTATGTAGTCACCATCCCTAAACCCGGGAAGTCCCCTTCGGCTTGCGAAAATTATAGACCTATATCCCTGTTAAACACGGATCTTAAGCTTTATTCCAAATTGCTTGCTAACCGTTTGAACACCTTGCTTCCTGCCTTGATCCGCAATGATCAGGTAGGTTTTATCCTAGGTCGTCAACCGTCTGATAATACGAGGCGCATCATTAATATTACCCATCTCGCGAAATCTACTAATAAACCTTGTGTGATGCTTTCTTTGGATGCGGAGAAAGCTTTCGACCGCATTCATTGGGGGTATCTGCTCTCTACGTTGAGGGCTTTTGGCTTACCAGAGAAATTCGTTAACGCAGTTTCTGTCCTCTACGACCAGCCCCGTGCGCGAGTCTATACCTCTGGCTTTCTTTCGGAGCCCTTCGCTATTAGCAATGGTACCCGCCAGGGATGCCCGCTCTCGCCGCTTTTGTTTGCTCTAGCCATGGAACCGCTGGCGATTGCCATCAGAGATCACCCCGATATTGCGGGCTTTCCCATACGTTCCGTTGACTCTAAAATTTGTCTGTACGCTGATGATGTCCTCCTGACACTCACTAATCCAACGATTTCTCTTCCAAATCTACATGCGTTATTGTCTACTTTTGGTAATCTCTCGTACTACAAAATTAATTGGCATAAAACGCAGGCTCTTAATATAGGATACGAGACTTTATTACCTATTTGGGGGTCCGCATTACCAAGTCGGCTGGTTCCTTATTTAAATCCAACTTTCTACCACTTTGGAACAAAATCTGTGACGATTTAAACAGATGGTCAAAACTGGAGATTTCCTGGCTTGGCCGTATTGTCTCTTTCAAAATGAATTCCCTCCCCAAATTGCTTTATCTCTATCGAACTTTGCCCATAGCTTTGCCTTCTGGATTTTTTCGCACGATGCAAACCAGACTGTCTAAATTTTTTTGGCTCCACAAACGGCCCCGGCTTCCGTACCATATTTTACAGCGCTCTAAATTACTTGGTGGTTTGGGTATTCCAAATCTCAGGCTTTATTATCTTGCCTCCAACCTGGCTCAAACCCTTCTTCTCTTTTCAGATCCATCTAGGGTGGCTTGGGTGGACCATGAATCCTTGTTTACTTCCCCATTTTTGTTACGAGATCTTCTGTGGCTTCCTAAGAATTCTAGACCTCCACTGCCGGATGCCCTACCCACGACCTCGCTCTCGTTGGCAGTGTGGGACAAACATAAATCCATGTTGCGGTTTCCTGATCACCTTCTTGGGCACGCCCCATTATCTTCTTTGAAACCCCTTATCCCCCATGTCCACTTAGATAATTGGATACGTTGTGGTGTCACTTCGATATCTCACTTGTTCTCCGGGGGTCGTCTACGTTCTTTCCAAGACCTGCAGAGTACTTTTTCCCTGCCCAGTCGAGATTTCTTTAAGTATCTACAAGTTCGGCACGCCCTTTCGCAGCATCTGAGGGACCTCCCTGCCTCCTGTCCTGATACCCCGATCGTTCGGCTTTGCCTGAAAGCTCCTTGTGTTCCGGGGGCTATCTCGGTATGTTATACTGCTCTGTTGGGTCACGGGTCTGATGACAAACTTCCATTTATGCTACAATGGGAGAAGGAACTTGGCAGGGAATATGATGTTCAAACTTGGTATCATGCCCTCTCCTCGTTTCAGGGGGTCTCAAAAAATGCTACTCATTTCGAAACCAATAGGAAGGTTCTCTTTCGGTGGTATTATGTTCCTTCCAGGCTAGCTAAAATGTTCCCCTCCTCCTCCCCCTTGTGCTGGAGACAGTGCGGGGAAGTAGGCACCATGCTCCATGTATGGTGGGGCTGTCCTGTGCTTAAACCCTACTGGACAGCTGTTTTTCATCTCGTAATGGAATTGTTGCATATTCCAATAGCGGCCGAGGTGGAGATTGCGTTGTTAGATATGTTTCCCCCATCATTAGCCTCCCCATTGCGAAAACTACTGGGTCATGTCTTGGTCGCAGCCAAGGTTTGCATTGCGCGCAAATGGAAGGACCCACTACCTCCCTCGATTCAGGACGTCTTGTATGCGCTTACTACAACCCGTACTTATGAACAGATGGCGCATTCCGCCTCTAACACTCCACACATTTTCCATGACACTTGGGCGGCCTGGGATGAGTATTATACTGCTACATTCTGCCCTATGCCTAGTGGTTATATCCTGAAAGATTTGCGGACCATTTGGTATCGGAAGGCGACTCTGGCATCCTGATTACCTTTGGGCTTCTTCTCTTTCTTCTACTGCTTTCTTCTTCTCGCTCTTTCCTCCTTTTTTTTTTTTTTTTTTTTTCTTTCTCTCTCCTTCCTCCCCCATCCCTTCCCCATACCTCCCCCGTCCCTTCCCCTTCCCTGTTCCTAAAAATGTAAAATCCGAGATCTGTGTGACATATTGTATACATATTATACCGATATGATATTTCTACATTGTTTTTCCGCATTGTATGGCGGTATCCTTGCAGTAATGTCCAATTGTAATGCGCTTTTTTTTTTCTGTTGTTTTTCTTTATGTCTTTACTCCTATGCATTACATGGAGGATACCTGTGTTATTTTTATGTCTGATCTCAATAAAAATTCAGTTTCACAAAAAAAAAATAGATTATGAAAATCATTGACAATTTTCATAATCGATTATTATCGATTTTATAGATTCGTTGCTGCAGCCCTACATTGTATATCAATACATGCCATATCATACACTTAAAATCCCCTCATGGACATAGACACCACACACTGACACATACGGTCGAACACTGTAAAACGTACACAGTTTAGCTTGTACACTGTAACTCCATTTAACCAGCAATAGGTACAGACATGGCCCATGGCAGGAATATTAAAAAATGCTAGTGTGACGACAGCTCAGAATACTAATGGCAGGTACCATGGGGCAAGTTCTCGTTGTCCCTGTTGTGCAGTGACAATCTCGTCCTCCGTGCTGCTGGCACATGGTGGGAATACTCACTTCAGTAGAAATGCACGGTGTGTAGTATGCGTATGCTACTCAGTAGCAATTAAAGTGTAAACATCTGCTCATTATATTAATCCCTTCAGTCCTGAGGCACTTCATGCCCTAATGATCTTAACTTTTTTGCAATTTTTAACATATGTTGATTCAGATATGGTTCCACTCTCATGAATATCTTACCCACACTATTGTATTTTTAAAAGGACAGGTATATATATCGTACGGAAGAGGGGTGAAGCAAAGACGTAGGACGCACGCTCCAGCGGCGTAAATTCCTGTATACACACGAGCAAGGAACGTGGTAGCAGTAACGACTTCCTGATACCTGAATTAACTGCCCAGAGATATAAAGGAACGCTCTACAATATTAATTCAAAATCATTGCCAATGAATTTCATTATCGATTAGTTGAATCGATTTTATCGATTATAAGATGAGGGTTTTTCCAGAACAAATGCTCAGAAAAATATCCCTCGTTTTATAATCCGGCTCATTCAATGTCTCTTACAGCAGTTACTACTTACAGGGATTAGCAGGATTGCCTATGTGCATAGCCCAGACCTTCCACGGCTGCCATAGAGGAGAGTTCCCCGCAACGCTGCAGGGAATTCTCTCTGGCAGCCGGAGGGTGTATGCGCGATGCGCATAGGCAACCCCCGCTGCTACTAGCACTTCTATGAGTCATAGAAGCTCCAGCGGAAGTTGCCTACGCAAATCGCGCAGACGTCCACCCGCTGCCCCCACTAGATACCAGAGAGTCAGAAGCACTAGTAAGCCAGGGGGGTGTTAAATGAAGGGCATAAGGCATTTCTGTAGGCAGCGTGCCCCATGATATGCCTTTTAACCCCCTTAATGCCAAACTGCCTCCAGAAATGCTTTTTAACCTCCTTTATACCACTCTGCCTCCAGATATGCCTTTTTTTTACCCCTTTATGCCATGCTGCCTCCAGGGATGCCTTTTAACCCTCTATATACCACTCTGTCCCATGATATGCCTTTTAATCCCCTTAATGCCACGCTGCCTCCAGATATGCCTTTTTTTACCCCCTTTATGCCATGCTGCCTCCAGGGATGCCTTTTAACCCTCTATATGCCACTCTGCCTCCAGAAATGCCTTATACCCCCTATATGCCACTCTGCTTCCAGAAATGCCTTTTAACCCTCTATGTGCCACTCTGCCTCCAGGAATGCCTTATACCCCCTATATGCCACTCTGCCTCCAGAAATGCCTTATACCCCCCTATATGCCACTCTGCCTCCAGATATGCTTTTTTTTTTACCCCCTATACGTCACTCTGCCTCCAGAAATGCCTTATACCACTCTATATGCCACTCTGCCCCATGATATGACTTTTAACCCACTTTAATACCATGCTACCTCTAGATATGCGTTTTAACCCACTATATGCCACTCTGCCTCCAGAAATGCCTTATATCCCCCTATATGCCACTCTGTCCCATGATATGCCTTTTAACCCCCTATATGCCATAGTGGCATATAGGGGTAAAAGGCATTTCTGGAGGCATAGGGCACAGTGGCATATAGAGGGTTAAAGGCATATCATGGGGCACAATGGCATAAATTTGGATGCGTGTAAATTAAATAAACACAAGCACAAATAATATATTTAAATAAAATCTTTTAACATTTTTACAATTACCCTGCAGTTCCAATCCTGCGCGCGCTCTTTCCAGGGAGACTAGATCGCGCATGCGTGCCGCACGACGATGTCACGTAACGTCGCTTCTCCGGCTTTGTTCCCATTCATTTTTATTTTTTGCAAGTTTTTTTATTCTGCTGTTTGTTTTTAACATCCTGTTTCTTTATTAAAATATTTTGAATAAACGAAAAATTTACATTTTTTTATTAGATCGGCCAACGAATCGATTATGAAAATAATCGTTAGTTGCAGACCTAATATAAAGCTCTAGTGAGAGGATACTTAATCAAGATGGGGGCGAGAGAAAAGAAGATACGAGGCCATGATCTGACCTCGCTATACCTTGATCTCTACAAGGAAGAAAAAGCAAATAAACTGGCACCTTCTGAAGATTAGGCAAAATAAATTTTAGCCATAAGAGAACAGATCACTGCACACAATTATGACAGGATTAACGCAAATCTTGAAAAACGAAAACAAAAATTGTGTGTAAGAAATAACAGAGTTGACAAATTTCTAACCAATAAATTAAAGCAAAAACAGGCTAATAATAGAATTGATAAAGTGTCTGAAAAGGACAGATTAATAAGAGACCCTGAGGGCATAGGACGGGTGTTTAATAATTATAGTACACTATACAACATACAGAATACTGTTAATATTAATCATTTAAACAAGTATTTCACTGACATAAATACTCAACTAAATCAAGATCAGATGACGGAATTGAATAAAGCGAAAAGTGGCGAAGACATTCAGAAGGCCATAAAAGTTTTGAAAAATAATAAAGCCCCGGGCCCTGAAGGGTTTGGAGCCTATTTCTATAAATCCACAAAAAATGAGATAACACTCTTTTTGATTGAAATGTTTAACCAAATAAGTGATCGAGGCACTTGCCCAACAGGGCCAATGACATACCCATTCTAAAAATGAATAAGGACCCCTCAAAAGTATCAAATCACCGTCCGATCTCCTTGATCAATACCGATGCCAAGATTTTTGCCGCTATCCTAGCCCGCAGAATGCAGCAGGTCATTAATACCATTATTGATACCGACCAGATTGGCTTTATTCCCGGCTGCAGTACCGTAAATAATATCAGAAGAATAATTAATGTACTGGATAAGGCAAAAAAAGATAATATGTTCAGATCGCTTGAGGCATTTGGTTTTGGTGGATTTTACTTAAATATGATATAGCAACCCGACTGCAAGAACCGTAGGGTTGAATATGCGATCAGGCTGGTTTAAATTAAAATAATGGGACCACACAAGGCTGCCCCTTATCCCCACTATTATATATATAATCACTATTGAAATATTAGCTCTAAAAATCAGATTAAAATCTGCCTTTATGCAGACGCCATACTATTGACATTAACGGACCCAATGGCCTGCCCTGATAGCAGAAATTAAGTTTTACTCAGATGTGTCTAATTATAAATTAAACATTAAAAAATCATCTTACCCTCAAATATAAACTCAATATTGAAAGCCGATCCAACCTCAATATTATTTAAGTTTTGCTGGAGAAAACAAATTACCTACCTAGGAATAAAAAATTCTGCACAGGTTGAAGAGATTATGCTATTAATTGTATGCCCTTGCTGAAAGAAACTAATTCTCTGATGAAAGGATGGAAGAAATTTGATCCTTTCCAGGGTAGGCAGAATAAACACTTTTAAAGCATTTGCCATTAAAGATCCCAGAAAGCTGGCTAGATCATCTCCAGAGAAGAAGGCAGCCTGGGAATGCCCATGATCAAACAATACTACCGGGCCAATATAAATTGGGCACATTTATAAGATGCAACTCCCACTGACCAATCAGGAATGGTGGTACAAGATAGAGATACAAAATGTACTAGGACATGATCTGGTCGCATCAATTTGGGCATGCTCAGGGGGGAGAAGATGATTAAATCTAGCTGATAATTTTATCCTCTCAAAAAAAAAAAAATCGTTCTCTTCAATTATACTGCATAAATTACCTACTACCACAGTATTACACAACTGTGAAAGTATCCTGAAACAGACAATTACGCCCTTTCCAATCTTGTCTCAGCTCACATTATGCCCAGCCGGCGATCTAAAAAACAAACCCCTCTCAAACTTACTACATTTTATTCTCCAAAAGACAACAATCCATCGGTATCTAATCTACTTTCTTCAACTTTCTTCACTATTACCGTTCCAACATTCTACGTGTTCAAATATGCCTCACAAACCCACTCCACCAGCCTCTATTACACTTTTAGACGAAGCTGCCTCAACCGCATCAATGGAAGACTCTAAACTCTCACCTACTATAGAAACCACCATTTGATCCCTATTTCAGGAATTCAGAGAATCATTACAGCAAGACTTCATGTTCTCCCTCAGTACCTTATCCAAAGAAGTTACCAACATAGGGGAACGGACTGCACACCTTGAGGAAAAGATGGGGAAATTAACTGATGCCCACAACGCCCTTGTAGATAACCAAAACGACTGATGAGTTATTCAAAATCAAATTGAAATTAGCAGACCTAGAAGATAGGTCTAGGCGAAATAATATCAGATTCCGTGGAATCCCAGAATCCATACAAGCTCCCGACCTCAGAGACTTTCTCATCGATTATTTCACAATTCTCACACCTCAAGCGGATCAGAGAGATATGACTATTGATAGAGTTCACAGAATTCCAAAACCCTCTCATCTCTCCCAAGACGTACCCAGAGATGTCCTAGCATGATTCACTTCTTCCACTACAAAGAGGACATACTTAAAGCCGCCAAAAAGCCTCCTACCTTACCTGAACGCTTCTCTAAAATAGCGTTATTTGCTGATTTATCAGCAGCTACTTTGAAAAGAAGAAGAGCGTTCTCTACTACCACTGCAATTCTGAGAGAAAAAAGGAATTCTTTACCGTTGGGGATTCCCAGTAAAACTTCTTGTAACCAGGAATGGAGCCACTCACACACTTCATAACCCCAATGAAGCACTTCATCTAATTAACAAATGGTTCCCCGACTCCGTACAAGAGACTTCCATATCTACACACAAGAAGAGACCTTTCCCCCTCCACCAAGAATGGACCACCGTCAGAAAATCTCCCTCCATAGATTCATCATATGGACAAAGACGTTCTCAATCAAGATCTCGATCTCCTACTTGAACATCAGGACACCCCAAGATCTACATGGACACACGTTAACCAAAGTTTGTGAACTTGGCAATTGACGTATTTCATCAACGTTATCTCTTTCCTTTATGTTTGGCCACAACAACTAGGTTCCTGACCTTCCGTTCCTAATCTCTCCCCCCTTCCCCCTGACCTCTCTCTCCCCTCTTTATCCTTTCCTCACCCTTCCATAATTGCGCAACTATTTGCTTGTGGTGTAGCCTGTTTTTTTATTGCAGTTTCCAGAATTACAGATCCTCTGGACTTCACATCCACCACACCCGGCTCATCCACCAAACACCTTTGGACGAAGCTCCTGTTCCTTCCTGAATGGACATTCTTTAGCTGTGTATGGTTAGTGACAGTTACCTATCATAAATCAGGGTTGGGCAGTCAGTTACACTCTCTGCCTCAACGTCTTCACACATTCCACATGTATCCACCCCCTCGTTTGCCACTGTAAACCTATTGGTTTCGGCATGTTCTCACAGAACGCTATTGTTGTTATTTAAAGTTGATTGTTTTATGCTTCTGTTGCACTCAAATTGTTTGAAATACTTCTATACCAGGGCTCGACAAGGTGTTTGTCAGCCTCTTACATCTGCAAAAAATTGCCCCCGCGTCACCACGCGGGGGCGCTGCTTCTGCTGTCTGCCCAGGAGTCTGGGCAGACAGCACAGCCACTCCGAGCCCGCCCCCGGGCCCGAGATCACTCCCACGGAGTGAGCCTGTAGGCTGAAAACGCGGTTGCAGGAAAACCAGCAATCGTGTTTTCAGCTGCCACAGGCAGCTTCAGGGAAGGGGATTGTGTGTTGATTGACACAACATCCCCCTGCTGCCTGATCGCTCCATGAGAGCGACAGGGCAGCGTTAACTCCTTCAATGCCGCGGGGGGCGTACTTATAGCTTTTAAGAACTCAGTGGCGTTCCGCTTGGTTGATGCCACATGATGGTAATGGATGATACATAATTTTAAACTATGACCCCCTATGTGCCACTCTGCCTCCAGAAATGCCTTATACCCCTATATGCCACTCTGGCATTTAGGGGGTTAAAAGGCATATTATGGGGCAGAGTGGCATATAGGGAGGTAAAAGGCATTTCAGGAGGCAGAGTGGCATTAAAGGGGTTAAAAGGCATTTCACAGAGCACTCTGCCTCCAGAAATGCCTTACACCCCCCCTTAAACTTACCGGTGCTTCTGAGTTGGGGGGGCGCGCATAACACAGGAGGATCCAGGTCCCCTGCATCTAAGCCCCCGGTGCTTAGTCCGGGCAGCATGTAGAGCTCCACGCGAATCGCGTAGAGCTCTACACGCTGCCCAGACTAAGCACCGGGGACTCAGAGGCACCGGTAAGTTGGAGGGGGGGCATAACACAGGAGGATCGCGTAGGGCTCTACACGCAGCCCGGACTAAGCACCTGGGACTCAGAAGCACCGGTAAATTGGGGGGGCATAACACAGGAGGATCCAGGTCCCCTGCGTCGCTGCGGGGGATCTGGATCTTAGTCTCATAATCAGACCTATTTGAGGTCTGATTATAAGACGAGAGGTATTTTTCAGAGCATTTGCTCTGGAAAAAACCTTGTCTTATAATCGAGCAAATACGGTATTTATCTTTGTCTCATTCTTTATTATCACCTGCTATGGGGATTATCCCAGGCAGACAGCCAGGATGTGCAACCATTTTTTTAGTTTAATGTTGTATAAATCAGTCCCCCCCCACCTCCTCCAGTTCCACCATTACAGACATCTACCCCGGCCAGTAATAGATGGTGGAGGTTGGGACCCTATCGTATTGTTAATCCCATTACTGCCCCTGTTGTCTCTTGGAGGCAGATTAAGAGGGCAGTTTGTATCCCAATATCGTGATTTATGTTAATGTAGGGCTGCAACTAACGATTATTTTCATAATCGATTAGTTAGCCCTCACAGACATGCCACACTGCCCTCCCCGACATGCCACACTACTGCCCTCCCAGACATGCCACACTGCCCTCCCCACATATGCCTTATATACCCTATTTGCCTTATACCCCAAGATATGTCACTCCGTCCTCCTCAGGTATGCCGTATACCCCCCTGATATGCCATAGTGCCCTCATAGATTTGCAGACTCGTTCACAGACACAATACTTTTATAAATAAATACAGGGTTAATCTTCACTGCCCCCAGGATTTACATTCCCCTCAGTTTGCCCCCCCTTTACCTCTAACTGCACCTTAAGTTAACTTTATTAAATTTAATTAAATTAACCCTCAGTCCTCAGCATTAAATTAATCCTGAAGAGAAGACCCCATTAACCACAACTGCCCCTTAATTAACCCATTAACTATAACTGCCCCTAAATTAACCCTAAACACCCCATTAACTATAACTGTGCCTAAGTTAACCCTAAACACCCCATTAACTATAACTGCCCCTAAGTTAACCCTTAACACCCCATTAACTATAACTGCCCCTAAGTTAACCCTTAACACCCCATTAACTATAACTGCCCCTAAATTAACCCCTACCTCCCCTAACTTTCAGGAGCCCAAATATTAATTTTATACTCACAGTTAGATGAGTGTCACAGCCATGGCGATGCTAAGGAAATGGGCGGAGCCAATCTGCCATTTGGCTCCACCCCTTTCTTCCTCCCTGCAGTCACTGCCGATTGGCCCCGCTCCTTCCTTTCTCCAGCAGTGATTGCAGGGAGGGACTGGAAAAAGGAAGTGTGGGGGGCAATCGGCAGTGACTGCAGGGAGGAGCTGTAAGTAGCAACTGCTGCTGTGACTCCTGTGAGTCACACTAAACGGATTATAACACGAGGGGTATTTTTCAGAGCATTTTCTCTGAAAAACCCTCATTTTATAAATCGATAAAAATCGATTCAACTAATCGATAATGAAATTCGTTGCCAACGAATTTCATTATCGATTATCATCGATTTTATCGATTAGTTGTTGCAGCCCTATGTTAATGTGTGTTTCGCTGGATATTTCCAGCCCTGTTTGTGAAAAATAAATCAGTCTTCGTTTTGCCTTTACCCTACACTGAGTCTCGGCTAGTGACTGGGAAACCGGGGAAAGAGTGTGTGTGATCCAGGCTAAGGGAGCACAAGTCAGCGGAGGTAGTCGGTCGGATTATCCAGCTCCGTGACAGTGACAAAACCTTGTCTTATAATCGAGCAAATACAGTATTTAATTGTATGTATGGTATATTTATGTTTATTTATATTTATATTTTGGCAGAGACTTCAACATGAGTTAAGCTTTGATCGACTAGAAACAGCACAATGCAGTACGGTTCCTACTTGCAGTAGAGAGAAGAATTAAATTAGACAGCCTCACTTTAACAAAAGAATTCCTGCACAAATTTGCATGTAGTTCAAGTATAATATAAATACATACATAATATAAATGTAACTTGGAAATAGGGCTAGGTAGAGACTTAAGGACATAGATAATTACTATTAGCTAAAATAAAACAAGTCATACCATTTTCTCCTAACTGTTCTTTGATTTTGTGAAAGTCTGATCCTCCAACAACTCCAACTTTTGCCACCTTTCGTAAATTTTGCAGAAATTCTGCCATTTCACTGGATATTTTCTGGGAATTAAAAAAAAAAAAAGTGATTTGAAAAGGTAACTCACAGCTTCAATACAACAGACAGTCAGTCTTCACTCAAAAGGAGAACATTTTTCCCAATCTTAATGTATGAATAAAATTGTTATGCAAATGTTGTCTTTGTTTTTTGTTTTTTTTAGGGAAAAAAATCTGATATTGATGTTTGTGTAAATCTTTCGACATTTGATTTTCCGGATGTGTCAGAACTTTTCATTATTACAGCTTATCCTAATTGTAAGTTACCAAGCAGGAAACCTAATATATATGTACAAAAGTATTGGGACACCTGACCATGACACCAACAGGTACTTTGATGACATCACATTCTAAATACATTAATATGAAGTCAGTCCCCCATTTGCAGCTAAAACAGCTTCCACTCTTCCGTGGAGGCTTTCCACAAGGAGTGTTTCTGTGGGTGTGTTTGCCCATTCATCCAGTAGAGCATTTGTGAGAACGAGAAAGCCTGGACTTGCTTTTTGCACTGGGGCAAAGTCTTGCTGGAATAATAAAAGCCTTCCCAAGCTGTTCCCACAAAGTTAGAAGCATAGCATTGTCCAAAATGTCTTGCAACATAGAGACACGTTTGCATGTGCTTGGCGTGGAAGAACATGACTCGCCTACACAGAGCCCTGACCTCAAACACCTTTGTGATAAACTGGAATGGTGATTGCATGCCAGGCCTTCTCATCCAACATCACTGGCTGTCAGGACCCAGGCCAGCAGGTGGGGTAGGAGCCCAGTTGCAGGGGATACTATGGGCTCTGTATGTACCCCTTGATGCATCATGACTGGTATGAAGGTGTAGACAGGCACACGACAAAGGAGGACTGGAATCAAAGGATAAAGGGGAACTGTAAATGACAGGGCACGCTGCTTGACAGCCCTCTGCTGAGAGGGAAGGGTGGCCACTAGTGACTGCAGGTAGACATGACAATGTTACGTAGTCCAGGCTGGTAGAGAGGACAGCATTGGGATGCGGGTCCCTTGGGACTCTTCAAAAAAAAAAAAAAAAAACTTGCGGCCGCGGTCAGACAATATACCTGCGGGTCCCAGTAATGCTGCGCACTCCAGGAAGGATGCCTTCGCGTTGCTCCCACACAGCATCTCTTCTCTTGTTCCGCCCAGGAACCCAGCGGAGTCACGTTAAGCGAAGTAAATTCATGTGACTTCGCTGGGTTCCAGGGCGGAACAAGAGAAGAGACGCTGTGTGGGAGCAACGCGAAGGCAGCCTTGCGGGAGGGTACGGAAAATCTGCAGATCAGAAAATGGCAATGGTCAGAAATTCAGCGGGAGCGGGCTGGAGTAGGATTAAAAATGGATGGCTCTAGTAGGGTGGAACCTTGACACTGCCTGACCTTACAAAGGCTCTACTGGATAAATGGGCACAAATTCCCACAGAAATACTCCAACATCTTGTTGAAAGCATTTCATTCCATTACATTTATTTATAAAGCGCCGGTAGATTCCGAAGCGCTGTTACAGTCAGAAGAACAATTTAGAAACACATACAATAACAATATGGTCCAAAGGAGAAGAGTACGCTTCCCTGAACAGGTGGATTTTCAGAAAGGTTTTGAAAGTTGCGGACGAGGCAGAAAGTCTGAGGGAACAGGGAAGGGAATTCCACAGGAGGGGTGCGGCACGGGTGAAATCCTGAATAAGGGAGTGGGAAGAGGTAACAACAGTAGAAGATAGCTGTAGGTCTTGATAAGAGCGAAGAGGACGGGTAGGCGCATATTTGGATAAGAGGAAAGAGATGTAAGGTGGTGCAGAGTTGTTGAGGGCTCTATAGGTCAGGGTCGGACGTTTAAATTTGATTCTGGAGGGTATGGGGAGCCAATGAAGTGATTAGCATAGTGGGGCAGCGGATGAGGAACGGCGGCAGAGAAAAATTAATCTGGCAGCAGTGTTGAGGATGGATTGAAGCGGTGAAAAGCAGGAGAGGGGGAGACCGTTTAGTAGTGAGTTGCAATAATCCAGGGAGTGGATTAGTAACTTGGTGGTTTCTTGTGTGAGGAAAGGGCGGGAGATGTTTCTCTCAAAATTTTGAACGTTTTTTTTTATTATTAATCACACTGAGTACTTGCATTCAACCTACAGGAGGAATTCAAGAGTTCTCAAGAGGGTCTGGATAGACTATCTGTAAACTCATACAGTTTTCTATTGTTGATGCCATCTTGTAGTTGGCACTTGTAGTTGCTCTTCGGAGCAATCACAAGGCTATTGGGGTAGGGGGGTTGTGTTGCTACATGCCTCGATATTGATATCGAGGCATGTCAGCAACACCATTTATGCTTAGGAAGCGATTCCGAAAGCTTCCGAAGCTGTTTTAGCCGGGAATCTGGGCGGCGGCGCCCATGAACGGGCTGTGTCTTTAAGGGGTTAAAGTGTTCCTTCCCTATTAGCTGGTGCAAGTGTATTATCAAACACTTGGTCACCAATTTGTCAGTTGATGGCTCTGACATATGAACTAAACCTTGTCAGGCTGCTGAGAAATATTACTCAAAAATTGAATAACCAGAATTTTCCACATATACCATGGTCAGGCAAATGTCACAGCTTTAACCCCTTCAGGACCAGGATTTTGATACTAAGGTGTCGCTAAAGGACCGGAGCCGTTTTGTGTTTTTGCAGCCACACAAATCATATATTGTTTTTTTTAGCACAAGTAGGGCTTTCATTTGAAACCATATTAAGCTGGGTAGTACATTGTTTTGTTTGAAATAAACTGGAAAAAGTGGGGGGGGATGGAAAAAACAATTTTTTTTTTTTTTACAGTTTTGTATACATACAAATTGTATACACATTGAACCAATGGGAAAAAATTATCCAAAATATATTCATTAACTTGTCCTGATTTGGAAACCACCCAACATAGCCATGATTTTCATCTATTTTGACCAGTATAGGGCAGATATTGCAAGGCATGCATCACGTTTTTAAAATGTAATTTTTTTCAAATGTGGCATGGTAGTCTAATAACTGCAATAGTTGTCACGGATACTGATTATCCCCCCAAAATTATATGTTTATGAATAGAAGATAAGTCAAGGTGTACAACTAGGGTCATATTGACACTTTTCAAACAGGGAGTTTATCGCCAATTGCTGACAAATTTTGAGGTATTTTTATATTTTTTGGGGTTTTTTTTTTGCATATGTTGCAATGTTGCTTTAGATTTCATATTATATTTTGTATAGAATATGTGCAACTGCAGAAAAAAAACAAATTGTGTTCACCAACATCCCCCAGTCCCAACAAGGCCTCACATGCATGGTTCATGCATTTTTTGAGGAAGCTATGAGGGCAAAACTGGAACATGCGCATTTTAGTTTTCAAATTTGGAATTTTCAGAAATTGGTTTACTGGGCCCATATCCCATTTGGGACATTTTGGAAGCCCCCCACTGTAAATGACCCCATAAAAGTATATATTTATGAACAGCAGACAAGTCAAGGTGTTCAACTAGGGTAATTTTGACAGTTTTCCACCAGCTATTTCTTCACTGATGTCTGCCAAACCTCACAGCAATATCCCACATGCATAGATAAGTCATGTATCTCAGATATTGTGGAGTCAAAACTGGAAGATGCGCATTTTAAGTTTTAACCTTGTTTGTTATATGTATAGCTATCAGATCACTTGTAGGTGATAAGTTTAGGCCACTGACATTGATCAGGGAGGCCAATCAATAATCAGTGACTTAAAATATCACTGACAAGTGACCAGGTAATAATTGTGCATTTTTTATTAATAATTTGGGGGGGTTATTACCTTAGATCAGCTTTTTTAGAGAGTGCACACGTCCAAAAATTGTGCGCACAACAGTTTTTCCCCAAAAAACAAAAAAAAAAAATTATAATTTTTTTTAAACTTTATGCCGCACAGAAAATTTTTGCACAAGAGAAATTTTCTGCGCACCCCAACTAAGAAAAATTAGATGGAACATTGGTCGCAACCCCTTTAGGGGTCGACTAAAACCATCGAAAAACACATATTTCCCGGTGGGCCGGTCGGTCCGTGTACGCGGGTGGTCGGCAGACCACCACTCCCGAGCGCGATTGAAAGCGACAGCCGGGCCACCTTCTTAAGTTGCCGGCGCCTAATGAAGTTAAAGGGGCTGCCGTGCACGAGCCGCCCAATGGCCGTGCCTCAGCACTTCGTCCCACGTCTTAAAAGGGGTGGGACGATGAGCTGAGGCACGGCCATTGGGCGGCGCCAGCCCCTTTAAGCCCTATTGCCGGGTCAGGCACGTCATGCAAAACGGTCACTTAACGACCTATGACATGCCTGACATGTCGAGGCATTCAGCAACACCGAGATCGGCATCATGGGCCATGTCTGGCCCCTCCCCGGGGCGTCAACATACACCATACATTGTATGGCGGACGCCCGTTTTAAAAGCGCTTAGGTGATCAACGATCACCTCCTAAACTTCAATGATGTAGCTGGAAGTCCAAAAAGCATAAAATAAATAAAATAAAAAAAACTTGGGGTGTCTAGTTTTCAAAAATATATGATTTGATGGGGTAAATTGCATTGGCCGGCTTCAAAGGTACCGGAAATGGCACATGAGGGGGAAGAATTACCGGATTTGGAAAAAATGGTTTTGAAATAGCAAAACGCTACTTGTACTTAACCCCTTCAATCCCAGAGGTTTTTGGTACGCGCTATGTCGGTTCAGAGATGATTCTCTTTTCCTGTGAATAGTGTACCCATGTAAACTATATATTGTTTTTTCAAGGAGAGACAGAGCTTTCTTTTGATACCATAGTTGGATGATTAGCTGAAAATTTAGAATGAGAAATTTAGTAAAAACTAGCGAAAATTAGAAAAAAAAAAACAATTTGTTTTTAAATTTTCCCTCTGAATCCTCATAAAATTAGGTAAAGTGATGGAAAATCCCCTCCAAGTTTATCAATTCAGGTGTCCTGATTTCAAAAATACCTAATTTATATAGATTTTCCATACTTTCCCAGCACGAGGGAGCATTCTATAAGGTGTGCATTTTTTGTATAATTTTTATGTCTGTGGCTTAACGGGTTTGGGGGTTGTGAACGGGGACAGGAGGGTTATACTGGCTAGGGCAATGGGATGTAAGGTTTTTTCTTAAAAAAATTGTATTATCTTTTTTATATATTTTTTTGTAATTTATTTTTATTTTTTATATATATTTTTTTTTAACACACAAATGGTTAGATGTCCTCTTAGGGACCTCCTGAACATGCCAGTGATGTCACAATGACATCACAGCTCACATTATTTTTTATTATTATTTATATCATTTTATTGATTTTTTTAAATGACTAACCGTTTTTTTCCAGCTTTTCTGTTTCAAGACGGGAGGGGGGGTGAGAGATATGGTTTCTCACTCCCCTCCCTGCGACCCCCCTGTACCGATCACACTGTGATCTCTATGCAGGTCCTCACAGACGTGCATAGAGATCGCAGCATCTGTGCCTCATCGGAGGACAGGATATCCCCTGCAGGGGATATCCTGTCCTCCAATGAACTTCCGGGTTACGTCAGCAGTGACGCAACCCGGAAGGGAATTTGAAACGTAACAGCTTTCCGGCTTTCATGCCGGGAGCTGTTACAGCAGATCGGACATCAGAAAGCCGGCGATGCCGGCTTCTGCTGTTAGTGGGGAGTCCAGGCTGTCAAACGACAGCCTGGTCTCCCGTGCAGCGGCAGGGATGTGTCCCTGACGCTGCACGAAGGGCTGGACGTACCGGTACATTCATAGGGGTTTTTTACTAGGCGGTTTTTGGACGTTCCGGTACATTCATGGGGATTGAAGGGGTTAATGCTCCATAATGTGCACAAAAGAGCAAAAAAACATAAAAACATTGGGTATTTCTAAACTCAGGACAAATAGTAGAATATATTTAGTAGGTTTTTTCATTAACAGATTTTTGGGGTAAAACTCAGAAAGTGTTTTTTTTTTAATTTTTTCATCATATTTTATTATTTTTTAATGGGAAATTAGATAATATGATCAAAACAATGGTATCTGAAGAAAGCCCTTCTTGTCCCGAAAACAAACAACATATAATTTGTGTGGGTTCACTAAATGAGTGAGGAGAAAATTACATCTAAACACGAACACCGCAAAAGTGTTAAAACAGCCTCGGTCCCAATGGTACGAAAGGTAAAACACAGCCTGGTCCTTAAGGGGTTAATTTCATGAATGCCGGCCTCCACCCGCTGCCCTCACTGGACACCAGGGAGTCAGAAGCAATTGTAAGTTGGGGGGGAGTTCATATGGGGGTTAAAAGGCTTTTCTAGAGGCAGACTGCCCCATGATATGGCTTTTAACCCCCTTTATGCCACTCTGCCTCTAGAAATGCGTTTTAACCCCCTAAATGCCACTCTGCCTCCAGAAATGCCTTATACCCCCTATATGCCACTCTGTCCCATGATACCCCAGAGTGGCATTTAGGGGTATAAGGCATTTCTGGAGGCAGAGTGGCATATAGGGGGGTTAAAAGGCATATCATGGGGGAGAGTGGCATATAGGGAGGCATAAGGCTTTTCTGGAGGCAGAGTGTCCCATCATATGCTTTTTAACCCCCTATATGCCACTCTGCCTCCAGAAATCCCTTATACCCCCTATATGCCACTCTGTCCCATGATATTCCTTTTAACCCCCTATATGCCAGAGTGGCATAAATGGGGTATAAGGCATTTCTGGAGGCAGAGTGGCATCTAGGTGGGGATAAGGCATTTCTGAATTAATAAAGAAATAAAAGTTTCTTACAAGAATATTGTGAAGAATAATTTGCAGTAGCAAATGTTTTGATTCCATTATGTCTAATGTATTTCATTTATTAGGGGCTTTTAACACTTTGCTTTCTGGCATTTTAATGCAAATAATGTGATAAAAAGAATGTTTTATAGTTATTTGTAGGGCTGCAACTAACGATTATTTTCATAATCGATTAGTTGGCCGATTATTTTTTCGATTAATCGATTAATTGGATAAAAAAAATGAATGTACATTTTTCATTTATTTAAAGTAATTTAACCCCTTTGCGACCTTTGCCGGTTCAAGACCGTCATGACAAGAAGGTCACTAAATGACCTTTGACGGTCCTGAACCGTCAAAAAATTAAATAAGCTTAGAAAGTGATCAACGATCACTTTCTTCGCTTAAACGGCGTTACTGTAATGCCTCGATGTCGAGGCATTCAGTAACGCCGAGATCGGCATCGGGGGCCATGTCTGGCCCCTCCCCGGGGCGTCAACAGCCGCCATACATTGTATGGCGGCGGACGCCCGTTTTAAAAGCGTTTTGGAGGCGATCAACGATCGCCTCCTAAACTTAAATGGTGTCGCTGGAATGCCTCGATCAGGAGGCATCCAGCGACACCAAACACTTACCTTTGGATGGGATGCAGCAATAGCAGCATTGAAGGGGTTAACACTGCACGGTCACTCTTACGGAGCGATCAGGCAGCAGGGGAATGTTGTAGCAGGCCCCCACACAAACAACGTAAGCAGCGACTCAGTTCCAAACATCACCACGGTTCCTAGCTGGCCCAGAGTTCCATGGATTTGTGGCTAGGTCCCGGTCAGGCGCCTGAGGAGTTTCACTGAGGAGTGCTCACTGTAAGGGGCTTGCATTTTCTAAGTGACTTGCTTTCTGTAAGTGACCAGTTTGTGCACCACAGCAGCGGCAGAGAAGTGGTATTATAAGTATACCAACAGTGGGTTTGTATCTCAACCAGCAACAAGAGGGTTGAAGGGTTTGTGGTAAAAAAACAAAAAAAAAAAACTTTGTGTTTTGCATTAACTGTTTGGTTTTTTTCTCTCCCATTTTCTATAGTGTAATTAGTTAAGGGTGGGGTTTATAATCAATTAACTGTGTTGCTCTGTATATAAGGAAGTGGTTAAACTCACAGAGCTTGCTCACTGTAAGGGGCTTGCATTTTCTAAGTGACTTGCTTTCTGTAAGTGACCAGTTTGTGCACCACAGCAGTTAGTGCAACACAAGAGTGCAAGAGCAAGGAGGGTAAGTGACATAAAGCAATTGTTTAAATTCTATACTCGCGTCCCTTTATAAAGAATGAGCAAGCTTGGAGATTTCACTCAGTGCACATCATGCCATATGTATGCATGCTTGGAACAGCAGTTCCTGGGTCCATATCGCTGTGGTAAGTGTGATCAATTGGTCTCTCTGGAAGCTGAGGTTGGTGCTCTGAAGAGGCACATTGAAACACTGAGAGAGATTGACAACCTTGAGAGGAGTCTGTTGCTCACTGAGCAAAGTTTAGATGGGGCCCCTAGCAATGAGGGAGGAGATCAGTCAGAAGGGAGTCAGGCACATAGCTGGGTGACAGTAAGACGTGGTTGCAGTGGGGAAGGGAAGAGGAAGAGGCAAGCCAGCCCAGAGTCTCTCCCTCCCAACAAATTTGCCCTTTTAAGTGAGCATGTTGGGGAGGCAGACTCAGAGGTAGGCTTTGCGGAAAAAGCTGTTCTCCCTAACAGCCGGGAGAGCAGCTCATCCAATGTGCAGGGGATCCGAAAGGAAGGAAAGCCCAGGCAGGTTGTGGTGGTAGGGGATTCAATAATCAGGAAAACAGACAGGGTAATCTGTAGCTCTGATCGCAGCAACCGAATGGTTTGCTGTCTCCCGGGTGCCCGGGTTCGGCATGTTGCGGACAGAGTGGATAGATTGTTCGGAGGGGCTGGTGAGGATCCAGCTGTCTTGGTGCACATTGGCACCAATGACATAGTAAGAGGAAGATGGAGTGTCCTAAAAGATAATTTTAGGGACTTGGGTAGTAAGATTAAGAAAAGGACCTCCAAGGTAGTATTCTCAGAGATACTACCTGTGCCATGCGCTACACCAGAAAGGCAGCGGGAGATTAGGCAGCTAAATGCATGGCTGAAGTCTTGGTGTAAGAAGGAGGGCTTTGGGTTCTTAGAGCACTGGGCTGATTTTGCTTTGGGGTACAATCTCTATAGTCGTGATGGATTGCACCTAAATGCAAGAGGGTCCAATGTGCTTGGGGAGAGAATGGTTAGACGGTTGGAGGAGATTTTAAACTAGGAATGGGGGGGAGGGAATAAATACCGGGTTAGACAGTATAGAAAGGGAAGGCGATTTACTTAGTAACCAGGTGGGTGGATCTGGGGGCTTGGTCTATAAAGATAATAGGGAGAAGCATATGTTTTGCCCCCCAAAGCAAGGACAGAAAGTGATTGCAGCATCGGTGTTAAATGACAAGCTAAAGGTCATGTCTACAAATGCTCGCAGTTTAGGGAATAAGATCCATGAACTTGTAACAGTTGTGGCAACTGAGAATGTTGATTTAGTGGCTGTTACTGAGACATGGTATAATGAGAAAAATGACTGGGACATATCAATACCGGGGTACTCTTTATATAGAAAAGATAGAAAGGGCAGGAAAGGGGGAGGGGTGGCCCTATATGTGAAAAATAACATAAAATCTAACTTAATACAAGTTGGTGAAGAGAACTTAGAGTCGGTTTGGGTTACAGTACAATTTGGCAAAAGTAAAGTAACTCGCATAGGTGTGATTTATAGACCCCCAGGACAAGTAGAAGAACTCGATAATCTACTAGTGGAGGAAATAGCTAAAATGACAGTGAAGGGGGATGTTATAATCATGGGTGACTTTAATCTCCCTGATGTGAACTGGAAAACGAAAGTAGCTGGTTGTACCAGGAGTGCGGATATTCTAAACTCCTTATTGGGATTATCTTTAAAACAGGTGGTTGAGGAACCAACTCGTAAGGAGGCCACATTGGATTTAGTGTTCACAAATGGAGATTTGTTAACAGATATTTCTGTAGGTGAAAGTTTGGGATCTAGTGATCATCAGTCTGAGTCACACCACACAAAAACAAAAGTTTTAGATTTTAGAAAAGCTGACTTTTCTAAAATGAGAAAATGTATAGGAGTCATTATCAGACTGGCACAATTTAAATGGTGTTCAGGAGAAATGGGATTTTGTAAAAGCTGTTTTATCGAAGATAACAGAAAATTGTATTAGGTTGGTCAGTAAGAGTAAAAAATTAAGGAAACCGCTGTGGTACTCTGCAGAAGTGGCCAAAATCGTGAAAGACAAGAAGTTAGCCTTTAGTAGATACAAAAATACCCAAAGTGAGGAAGATAGACAGATCTATAAAATTAGGCAGAAAGAGGCAAAGAAAGGTATAAAAACTGCCAAATCACATGCAGAAGAGCAAATTGCCCTATCAGTAAAAAATGGAGATAAAACATTTTTTAGATATATAAATGAGAAAAGGAAAGTTAAACAAGGATTAGTTAGACTAAAAACAAAAGGCACATATGTAGAAGAGGATAAAGGTTTAGCTGACTGCCTCAATGAATATTTCTGTTCAGTTTTTACAGATGAGAATGATGGAATGGGACCTCAGTTGGGAAAAAAGACTGAATCATTTGAAATATGTGAGTTTATCGAGGCGGAGGTTTTACTTCAGTTGTCTAAGGTAAAGACAAATAAGTCGATGGGGCCTGATGGGATACACCCCAAGTTATTAAAAGAGCTTGAGGGTGTACTAGCAAAACCGTTAACTGATATATTTAACGAATCATTGGTAACGGGAGTTGTCCCTGGGGATTGGAAAGTAGCGAATGTTGTGCCTATACACAAAAAAGGCAGTAGGGAGGAGTCGGGCAACTACAGGCCAGTTAGTCTTACATCTGTAGTGGGAAAATTAATGGAAACAATGTTAAAGGAAAGGATTGTTGAACATCTGAAGTCACATGGCTTTCAAGATCAAAAACAACATGGGTTTTCCTCAGGAAGATCTTGCCAAACAAATCTTATTGATTTTTTTGATTGGGTGACTAAAGTAATTGATCAAGGTGGTGCAGTAGACATTGCGTATCTGGATTTCAGTAAGGCCTTTGACACTGTCCCACATAGAAGACTTATAAATAAACTGCAATCTCTGGGTTTAGATCCCAATGTTGTTGAATGGATTAAGGAGTGGCTGAGTGACAGAAAACAGAGGGTTGTAGTCAATGGCGTATATTCAGAACAAGGTCTTGTTACCAGTGGGATACCTCAGGGATCTGTACTTGGACCCATTCTCTTTAATATTTTCATTAGTGATATTGCAGATGGTGTTGATGGAAAGGTATGTTTATTTGCCGACGACACAAAAATTTGCAACCGGGTTGATGTTCCTGGAGGAAGAAGCCAAATGGCAAACGATCTAGGTAAGCTGGAAAAATGGTCAGAGCTGTGGCAATTGGCATTTAACGTGGATAAATGTTAAGGCTAATGTAAATTAGCCTGTAGTTGTGGGAGGGGCTATGGGTACTTAACCAACGCCTCTCCTGCTCTAAATTACGTTTCAGCGTCTGACGTTGTGGACGCTGTACGGAAGGTGATTCTCACGTGGATCTCGGCACTTCGGCGGTATCCCAGCGGCGTTTTTTGTCCCGGCGGCGGTTTTGTCTCGGCGGCGGTTTTGTCTCGGCGGCGGTTTTGTCCCGGCTGCGTTTCGTTCCCGGCGGCGTTTCGTTCCCGGCGGCGCTTCAGTCCCGGCGGCGTTTCGGTCCCGGCGACGGTTCCTCTCAGCAATCCGGCGGTAATTCTGCCAGGCGGTTAGAAAGCTGTCCGTTCTAGCAGGTTCCGTCGTTCCTGTTAACATCAGAAGCCCTCCTTCGGTTCAGGTCGTATGTTTCTATCGTTTTCTTCTCTTCGTTACTGCCCTCTGCTGACCGATTGTCAGACTAATATTGCTATCTTTCCATTACCAACTTACACTACGAGTCTGGTCTAGTGCATATTACGGTCACACACCGCCATCTGCTGGTGGTTTTTCAATTTAATTTGGTGCTGTTTGTAAGGTATAATCAGTTCCCTCTACAAATTAAGCAGTACCTTTTACTGGGAGTTCCTTTTGTTGTATTCAGTTTCGGTTGTGATTTTACATCTTTTCAATCGCAGTATCATTACACTCACCTTCGTAATATAATTTTGGGATGTGGAATATTCTTTTGGATGTCGTTCTTTCCTGCATACTTATAACTGGGAAATGTACCGGTTATCGATATCGCATTCACATTTTAGGGGCTTACTACTCGGTTTACGCGATCTGCATACATAACTACGTGTTAACCCCCTCTTTTCTTCCTAACAACAGGGAGGGATTTAAACCTCCTACTCTGGCCCTCGACATACGGTACTTACCTCACCTACGAATACGTGTTCCTTTCGGTTCTCCTATCTGGACCCTCACTTCGGCGTTTTGT
Organism: Spea bombifrons; assembly: GCF_027358695.1. Lineage (NCBI taxonomy): Eukaryota > Metazoa > Chordata > Amphibia > Anura > Pelobatidae > Spea > Spea bombifrons. The sequence goes on along the minus strand of NC_071093.1, from coordinate 21,707,818 downwards.
TGTGAGTCCAATTCTATTGTGGTAGCTCCCTCTTGTTGCTTTTAATCAGTCTGATTCATGGTCTCACGGCATGGAGCGCTTTTCTGGTGGTTTTAGGGTTAATTCATTGTATCACTGTCCGGAGGGTACTTGGGCTTAGGCAGGCGAGTGGGCTACTTCAGATGATCCTGCGGGGGGTTTTGTACTGCTCGCAATGTCCCAGCTTATCATTGTGTTATTGGGTGTGTTCTCACTATGTTTGTTTCTGTAGACAGCAGGTTATGTTTCTGGAGGGTTCAGGCCAGGGTAACGTATGGTTATACGCAGGTAACATGTTATATTTGGACCGTGTTCACGCAGTCATGTGGTCGTATTTATGCATTTTACCTGCTGTAGGTGCTCAAGTTCGTTCGGCGATAAGTTCGGTGGCCTAGACATTTCCCAATCTCAGGCCAGTTTTCGGTTGTCGAAGCTTGGACTCCCCGGCGAATTCATAGGATAAGGTAACTGGTTTGAGGACCCTATCCGGGGTAGTATGTTTCAGCAAGGTAGTTAGGAGGCATTAGAGAGTTTCGTTTCGACACCGGTTAGGCAGCCTGCCTCGTGTACGTTAGCTATTGGCCCACCCCTCCCACCCCGAGGCAATTTCCCCTCCTCGCTTGGAGGTTACGTCACTCGAGCTAGTAATCCGTGCCTCACTGGTAGTTAGCTAGGCCGCCCCCTACGTTTCATCCCGCTCTAGCGCAGAGCTCGTTTAGCTAGTGGTTAGTTAGTTAGGTGCTTGGGTGTAGGGGTTCTAATAAGGCTCCTTCTCCTTATGTTCTTAGTATGTCGTTCCAATCCGACCAAGAGGACAGGCCCTCCATGCCTTGCTCACCTGCGCCAGGGTCAGACGTCGCCACCCCCCCTTCGCTCCGGGCATGGACAATTCCAAGATTAACGGCCGAATTAACTAGGAGAGGCATTCCGTTTTCGGCCTCCGCTAGGAAAGCGGAACTTTTCCGCTTACTATTTCCATCTCCCCAGTCTCCTGCTACTAGGTCCAGTCCGCGGCAGTCCACTTCCGTGGACCTGGCCCAAATGAGAGATATGCTTACCTCACTGGTAGCATCGGTCTCGTCATTACATGAGAGACTAACCAATCTAGAAACCCAGCCGGCGGCTACCATCCCGCACCTCCTTCCCCCCGTTCAGGTCCTGCCTAGCCCGGGACCACCCCTTGCGGGGCCCGCAGGGTCAGGTATGTCATCGGGCATTTCTCCTACAATTTCCCCTGCTCACTTTATCCAGGGTAATCTGAGGAAGGATATCCTGGAAGGGAAAGACGTTAACCTGGTCTCCCTTCTCCTAAGTTCCCATGACCTGGCGGAAAATAAAGCCTTCTCCTGTGGCGACATTTCTGTGGTGCTAAAAGCAAAAGACCCCAGGCTGGCCAAAAAGTTATCTATCCCAGAATTTGTCCTGGCCTTTAGCATGTATAGGGATGTCCTGTGTTCAGCCTTCCCGTCCAGAAGGGAGGAGCTGGATCAATATTTATATAAAGTGGTAGAATTGGGCTATAAGTATGGGGGTAGTGCGTTTTACGATTACCACAGGTCATTTTCCGCCAAAGCAGCTGCAGCTCTTGCCCAATTTAACTATGCGACTGACTGGAGTAGAGTAGACACGGAATTGTTTTGTAGGCATTTCGCGGGTCTCAAAACCCCGGCGTGTCAGCATTGCCAGTCCACAGCCCATGCAGCTAACCTTTGTCCGGTTATTGACAATCCCCCTTCCACCAGCTCGGCTGCTTTGTCCGCCCCCTTTCGTCCTAGTCAACTACTTTCCAAACCCCATGATAAGTTGGGTAGACCGATCTCATTTCTAGGCAGATCACAGATCTGCAACAATTTCAATGCTAACGGTTGCCATTTTAGTCAGTGCAAGCTTCTCCACATATGCATTAAATGTCATAGGGCCCACCCCCAGACCATGTGTCCGGGGACCTTGTTCCCTAAGCAATGACTATCCCCGATTAATGTAGAGGGCCTTTTGGGTAAGTTACAGGTCCACCCCTCCCCAGATTTGGTAAACTTTCTGGTCCAAGGTTTGGCTTTTGGTTTCCATACGGGTGTAGTAGCCATGCCCCAGGAGTCTTGGGAATGCCCGAACCTCAGGTCAGCCTTATCGGACCCGGATGCGGTGGATTTACTACTATCCCAAGAACTGGCAAAAGGTTTCATCATAGGCCCCCTTCATTCCCCTCCCTTTCCGGTTTGGAGGGTTAGCCCTCTGGGTATTGCGATTAGCAAGTTCTCCAATAAAAAGAGACTCATTATGGATTTGTCTGCCCCTTATTCCTCGGCATGCCCTAGCATTAATTCCCTCATTCCGGCTGAGGAGTTCTCGTTAAAATACGCCTCCGTCGACAACGCCATTCAGGCTATAGTCAACGCAGGGAAGGGCGCTTGGTTATCCAAGGCGGATATTACGGATGCTTTCAAACTATTACCGATTCATCCTGATTTGTGGCATCTTCATGGGATTAAATGGAGGGGGGTTTACTATTTTGCTACCAGATTAGTTTTTGGTTCCAGAAGTAGCCCTAAGCTTTTTGACACCTTAGCTGAGACGTTGACTTGGCTCCTTCTGAATGTTTCCCGGTGCCCGGTAGTGATCCACTACTTGGATGATTTCTTGTTGGTGGAGGCCCCCAACGCTTCCCCGTGCAGTCTACGGAAGCTATTAGAATTGTTTGATGAACTCCACGTCCCGGTAGCCCAACATAAATCGGCAGGTCCGGTTACCACTTTGGAATTCCTGGGGATAGTGCTAGATTCCAATAAGATGGAGGCCAGTCTGCCTATCATAAAACTTCAGAGAATTCAGGATATAATCCAGAGTTTCATGAGATCTGAAACCTGTTCCAAACTGCAATTGCAATCCCTTCTAGGCCATCTTAATTTTGCAATGCGAATTATTCCCCAAGGCAGGTCTTTCATTTCCCATCTCCTGTCTCTGCTGTCGGAGTCCCATGCGTCCGAGGAGGCAGTGGTCATAGATCAGTCCGCTAGGTCTGACTTGCGTATGTGGGCCAGGTTCCTGAAGACATGGAACGGACGTTCCATGTTTATTTCCCGACCCAGTCTGTCTTCCCCTAGGGTTTTTACGGATGCTACACCGTCCCTTGGGTTTTCGGCTATTTTCCAGGATCTGTGGTTAGCAGAAAGGTGGCCGTCACAGATGCTAGAGATTCCCCGCTTTCACAATACCTCGGCCCTATTCGAAATTTATCCTATTGTGGTTGCAGCGACAGTATGGGGCAACAGGTGGACAGGTGATACAGTCACCTTTTTTACTGATAACATGGCCACAGTGGAGATCGTAAATAAGGGTAGGTCGTCCTCATCTCACATTATGGGATTGATGCGTAAACTCACGTGGCTATCATTATATTATAAATTTTTTATTAAATGTTCACATGTACCGGGAGACCAGAATATAGCAGCTGACGCATTATCTCGTTTCAATTTCCAGAGGTTTTTCGAGGTCCTACCCTCAGCGGCAGCAGCACCGACGTCTGCGCCGCTTTTCGACGAACTCGTTCTAGTATAGAGATGCATCTGAACACAGCTCGCCAGATTATCTCAAGAGCATTGTCAAAAAATACCAGAAAGGCATACGATAGAGCTTGGTCCCTATTTTGCAGATTTGTGGCAGCATCGGCCCCCATGGACACATATTCAGTTGCCACCCTCCTGGCCTTTGCAGCATACTGTCATTCGAGCTTAAACCTCTCATATGGTTCAATTAAGCTTTATTTAACAGGAGTACAGCATCACATTTCTTTAATCTTTCCGAACAATCCCTCACTGATCGCTTCACACCCGGTCAAGACTTTACTGAGAGGTCTGCAAAAAACCAAGCCAGTTAAAACCCCCAGTCGTTTGCCGATTGATGGGGAAGTTTTCAAAGCTTTGATAAACTGTCTAGATTCTCACCCATTTTCTCCAGCCACTTGTGTTGTGCTTAAAGCCGCCATGTTTCTAGCTTTTTATGGTTTTATGCGCCCTGGGGAACTGGCCACAACACCTTATGCGACATCGTTTCTGAAGGTCTCGGATTTGCGTCCTGTTGCTGATTATTTTGTTCTATCCCTCGGGCATACAAAAACCAATCAGTCCGGGCCGAGTACTCAAATCACGTTCTTTCCAACAAATTCTGCTTGGTGCCCAGTTGCAGTCCTGGGTGCCCTTTTGGTGTTTTTGTCTGGGAAACCGGGTAACAGTCCTCTTTTGCCCTTTCCCAGGGAGCCATTGTCATCTGTTACATTTGTCAGATATGTGAGGTTACTACTGGCAAGGGTGGGCCTCAATCCGCTTGCATATTCGGGGCACTCTTTTCGAATCGGGGCGCCGCTTGCATATTCGGGGCACTCTTTTCGAATCGGGGCGGCCTCAGCAGCATCTAAGAACAAGGTGCCAGCCCATGTGATTAAAAAGCTAGGCAGGTGGAACTCCTCCTGTTTCTCTCTGTATATTCCTCAACCTACGGCAGAGATGCGTAATGCCTTCGCGTCTCTAGTTCTATAAGCTTGTTATGGTTTTCATGTTATGTTTTGTTTAGCAATAAAGTTATGGTTTTCTAACTTTGTGTCTTCTTCTTTTGCCCTCTATAGGCCTACCTGGTACGTCGGTCATGGCACACCTCAGACCTCTTTGCG
>NC_071093.1:21203137-21318137 GCF_027358695.1 Spea bombifrons | reverse complement strand
GTATAAGGCATATCTGGGGCCACAGTGGCATATCTGGGGGTAGAGTGGAGTGGTGTATCAGGGGGTATAAGGCGTATCAGGCACAGTGGCATATGTGGGAGGCAGCGTGGAGTGGCATATGTGGGAAGCAGCGTGGAGTGGTATATGTGGGAGGCAGCGTGGAGTGGCATATGTGGGAGGCAGCGTGGAGTGCCATATGTGGGAGGCAGCGTGGAGTGGCATATGTGGGAAGCAGCGTGGAGTGGCATATGTGGGAGGCAGCGTGGAGTGGCATATGTGGGAGGCAGCGTGGAGTGGCATATGTGGGAAGCAGCGTGGAGTGGCATATGTGGGAGGCAGCGTGGAGTGGTATATGTGGGAAGCAGCATGGAGTGGCATATGTGGGAGGCAGCGTGGAGTGGTATATGTGGGAAGCAGCGTGGAGTGGCATATGTGGGAGGCAGCGTGGAGTGGCATATGTGGGAGGCAGCGTGGCATGTCTGGGAGGCAGCGGGGCATGTCTGGGAGGCAGCATGGCAAGCCTGGGCTCAAATGTGCATAAGTTGGGGGGGCTGGTTATGAAATAAAGACAAGAAATGCATTTTATCAAAGTTTTTTTATTCTGCTGTTTGTATTTAACATCGTTTGTTTATTAAATTATTTTAAATAAATGAAAAATTTACATTCATTTTTTTTTATCCGATTAATCGACAAAATAATCGGCCAACTAATCGATTATGAAAATAATCGTTAGTTGCAGCCCTAATATATATATATATATATATATATATATATATATATATGTATATATATATGTGTGTATGTGTATATATATATATATATATATATATATATATATATATACGTAACCAAAGAAAAACCAAAGAAAAATGGGGGACATACTAAAACGAATGACAAAATGGAATGCCCATAGACTTTAATGGGGAGGAATGCCCATAGACTATAATGGGGAGGAATGCCCATAGACTATAATGGAAGGGAAAAGAATGATTGATTTTGAAATAAAAGCTTAAGAAATAGCATTTAGATCTTTGGCACACATACTCCCCTAGCACACACATGTGATCTAAAACTCAGATTACATTGGATTATAGCTGTTTTCTATGGAATGACAGGTGAATGACAGTTTTGAGGGAATGCCCATAGGATATAATGGGAGAAAAATCAAACCTTTTTTTCAGACAAAACCCTCTAAAAACTCATATAGATCTTTGGCACATATACTCTCCTAGTACAGATACATGATCTAAAATTCATATTAAGTGGGATTATAGCTGTTTTCTATGGAATGACAGGTGAATGACAGTATTGATGGAATGCCCATAGGATATAATGGGAGAAAAATCAAACCTGTTTTTCAGACAAAACCCTCTAAAATATCATATAGATCTTTGGCACATATACTCCCCTAGTACAGAGACAGGATCTAAAACTCATATTATGTGGGATTATAGCTGTGTTCTATGGAATGACAGGTGAATGACAGTTTTGAGTGAATGCCCATAGGATATAATGGGATAAAAATTAAACTTGTTTTTAGAGAAAACCCTCTGACATATCATATAGATCTTTGTCATGTATACTCCTCTAGTACAGTTATAGGTTCCAAACCTCATATTAAGTGGAATTATAGCTGTTTTCTATGGAATCACAGGTGAATGACGGTATTGATGGAATGCCCATAGGATATAATGGGAGAAAAATCAAACCTGTTTTTCAGACAAAACCCTCTGAAATATCATATAGATCTTTGGCACATATACTCCCCTAGTACAGAGACAGGATCTAAAACTCATATTATGTGGGATTATAGCTGTTTTCTATGGAATGACAGGTGAATGACAGTATTGATGAAATGCCCATAGGATATAATGGGAGAAAAATGTAACTTGTTCTTTAGAGAAAACCCTCTGACATATCATATAGATCTTTGTCATGTATACTCCCCTAGTACAGTTATAGGTTCCAAACCTCATATTAAGTGGAATTATAGCTGTTTTCTATGGAATGACAGGTGAATGACAGTATTGATGGAATGCCCATAGGATATAATAGGAGAAAAATCAAACCTGTTTTTCAGACAAAACCCTCTGAAATATCATATAGATCTTTGGCACATATACTCCCCTAGTACAGAGACAGGATCTAAAACTCATATTATCTGGGATTACAGCTGTGTTCTATGGAATGACAGGTGAATGACAGTATTGCTGGAATGCCCATAGGATATAATGGGAGAAAAATCAAACCTGTTTTTCAGACAAAACCCTCTGAAATATCATATCGATTTTTGGCACACATACTCCTCTAGTACAGGTATAGGTTCTAAACCTCATATTAAGTGGAATTATAGCTGTGTTCTATGGAATGACAGGTGAATGACAGTATTGATGGAATGCCCATAGGATATAATGGGAGAAAAATGTAACTTGTTTTTTAGAGAAAACCCTCTGACATATATAGATCTTTGTCATGTATACTCCCCTAGTGCAGTTATAAGTTCCAAACCTCATATTAAGTGGAATTATAGCTGTTTTCTATGGAATGACAGGTGAATGACAGTATTGATGGAATGCCCATAGGATATAATGGGAGAAAAATCAAACCTGTTTTTCAGACAAAACCCTCAGACATATCATATAGATCTTTGTCATGTATACTCCCCTGGTACAGAGACAGGATCTAAAACTCATATTATGTGGGATTATAGCTGTTTTCTATGGAATGACAGGTGAATGACAGTTTTGAGGGAATGCCCATAGGATATAATGGGAGAAAAATCAAACTTGTTTTTTAGAGAAAACCCTCTGACATATCATATAGATCTTTGTCATGTATACTCCCCTAGTACAGTTATAGGTTCTAAACCTCATATTAAGTGGAATTATAGCTGTGTTCTATGGAATGACATGTGAATGACAGTAGTGATGGAATGCCCATAGGATATAATGGGAGAAAAATCAAACCTGTTTTTCAGACAAAACCCTCTGAAATATCATATCGATTTTTGGCACACATACTCCTCTAGTACAGGTATAGGTTCTAAACCTCATATTAAGTGGAATTATAGCTGTGTTCTATGGAATGACAGGTGAATGACAGTATTGATGGAATGCCCATAGGATATAATGGGAGAAAAATGTAACTTGTTTTTAGAGAAAACCCTCTGACATATCATATAGATCTTTGTCATGTATACTCCCCTAGTACAGTTATAGGTTCCAAACCTCATATTAAGTGGAATTATAGCTGTTTTCTATGGAATGACAGGTGAATGGCAGTATTGATGGAATGTCTATAGGATATAATGGGAGAAAAATCAAACCTGTTTTTCAGACAAAACCCTCTGAAATATCATATAGATCTTTGGCACATATACTCCCCTAGTACAGAGACAGGATCTAAAACTCATATTATGTGGGATTGTAGCTGTTTTCTATGGAATGACAGGTGAATGACAGTATTGATGGAATGCCCATAGGATATAATGGGAGAAAAATCAAACCTGTTTTTCAGACAAAACCCTCAGACATATCATATAGATCTTTGTCATGTATACTCCCCTAGTACAGAGACAGGATCTAAAACTCATATTATGTGGGATTATAACTGTTTTCTATGGAATGACAGGTGAATGACAGTTTTGAGGGAATGCCCATAGGATATAATGGGAGAAAAATCAAACTTGTTTTTTTAGAGAAAACCCTCTATCATATAGATCTTTGTCATGTATACTCCCCTAGTACAGTTATAGGTTCTAAACCTCATATTAAGTGGAATTATAGCTGTGTTCTATGGAATGACAGGTGAATGACAGTAGTGATGGAATGCCCATAGGATATAATGGGAGAAAAATCAAACCTGTTTTTCAGACAAAACCCTCTGAAATATCATATCGATTTTTGGCACACATACTCCTGTAGTACAGGTATAGGTTCTAAACCTCATATTAAGTGGAATTATAACTGTGTTCTATGGAATGACAGGTGAATGACAGTATTGATGGAATGCCCATAGGATATAATGGGAGAAAAATCAAACTTGTTTTTTAGAGAAAACCTTCTGACATATCATATAGATCGTTGTCATGTATACTCCCCTAGTACAGTTATTGGTTCCAAACCTCATAGTAAGTGGAATTATAGCTGTTTTCTATGGAATGACAGGTGAATGACAGTATTGATGGAATGCCCATAGGATATAATGGGAGAAAAATCAAACTTGTTTTTTAGAGAAAACCCTCTGACATATCAGATAGATCTTTGTCATGTATACTCCCCTAGTACAGTTATAGGTTCCAAACCTCATATTAAGTGGAATTATAGCTGTTTTCTATGGAATGACAGGTGAATGGCAGTATTGATGGAATGCCCATAGCATATAATGGGAGAAAAATCAAACCTGTTTTTCAGACAAAACCCCTCTGGAATATCATATAGATCTTTGGCACATATACTCCCCTAGTACAGAGACAGGATCTAAAACTCATATTATGTGGGATTATAGCTGTTCTCTATGGAATGACAGGTGAATGGCAGTATTGTTGGAATGCCCATAGGATATAATGGGAGAAAAATCAAACCTGTTTTTCAGACAAAACCCTCTGAAATATCATATCGATTTTTGGCACACATACTCCTCTAGTACAGGTATAGGTTCTAAACCTCATATTAAGTGGAATTATAGCGGTTTTCTATGGAATGACAGGTGAATGACAGTTTTGAGGGAATGCCTATAGGATATAATGGGAGAAAAATCAAACTTGTTTTTTAGAGAAAACCCTCTGACATATCATATAGATCAGGGCTTGACAAATTTGTTGTGAATCTAGGCGCCAGGTAAAAAAGTTAGGAGCCAGGATTTTTTTAAACTAACAGTTGGTTAGGAGTGATCTGATCATCACCGGCCCACTTACTAAACTCACAGCATTTGACCTGGAAGCACCCTGGACTTTCAGGTCAGTGCTGTTTTTTTTTATTTATTTTTTTTTTAACCCTTTCAATGCTGATGTTCCATTGGCGCACAGCATTGACTGATATTTAGTCCCCACAAGCTTGTGGGGACAAATGTTAACCCCTGCAATGCCACGAATGTGTCATACACAATTGTGGCATTGAAGGGGTTAACGCTGCACTGTCGCTCTCAGGGAGCGATCAGGCAGCAGGGGGGTGTTGGGGCTGGTCTCCACACTCATGTGGAGACTGAAGAACCCTTCCCCCTGTCCCTGAAGCTGCCTCTGGCAGCTGGGACTCAAATTACTGGTCTATAGACCAGCCACTGCAGGGGGTGGGGGGAAACTCTGATGACTGCTGTAGGCTTCCATGCCTACAGGAGTCATCACAGGGCTTGTGGGGGCTCGTTTTTGCTGTTGCTGGTCTGCCTGGAACCAGGCAGACCACCAGCAGCAGAGCCCCGTACAAAACGGGAATTAACCCCTAAATGCCGCTATCGCGGCATTGAAGGGGTTAACGCTGCACTGTCGCTCTCATGGAGCGATCAGGCAGCTGGGGGGTGTTGTGTCAGGTCCCCACACTTGTGTGGGGGCCCAATCAACACACAACCCCTTCCCTGAAGCTGCCTGTGGCAGCTGAAAACGCGATTACTGGTTTTGCAGCAACCGCGTTTTCAGCCTACAGGCTCACTCCGTGGGAGTGATCTCAGGCTCGGGGGCGGGCTCGGAGTGGCTGTGCTGTCTGCCCAGACTCCTGGGCAGACAGCAGCGCCCCCGTGTGGCGACTCAGCCTCAACAATTTTGTTCTGGATGTCAGAGGCTGACAAAACCTAGGCGCCAGGACAAAATTCTTTGTCGCCATGGCGACCTGGCGCCTGGGATTTGTCGAGCCCTGATATAGATCTTTGTCATGTATACTCCCCTAGTACAGTTATAGGTTCCAAACCTCATATTAAGTGGAATTATAGCTGTTTTCTATGGAATGACAGGTGAATGACGGTATTGATGGAATGCCCATAGGATATAATGGGAGAAAAATCAAACCTGTTTTTCAGACAAAACCCTCAGACATATCATATAGATCTTTGTCATGTATACTCCCATAGTGCAGAGACAGGATCTAAAACTCATATTATGTGGGATTATAGCTGTTTTCTATGGAATGACAGGTGAATGACAGTTTTGAGGGAATGCCCATAGGATATAACGGGAGAAAAATAAAACTTGTTTTTTTAGAGAAAACCCTCTGACATATCATATAGATCTTTGTCATGTATACTCCCCTAGTACAGTTATAGGTTCCAAACCTCATATTAAGTGGAATTATAGCTGTTTTCTATGGAATGACAGGTGAATGACGGTATTGATGGAATGCCCATAGGATATAATGGGAGGAAAATCAAACCTGTTTTTCAGAGAAATCCATCTGACATATCATATAGATTTTTGTCATTTTGAACACTGGTGACACTTGTAATATGTTGGTCACCAGAATGAGGAATCTGCACACACACCAAAGGAACTCTGGTGCTTAACTGTGCCAGGAAGGGCCAGCTCCCCAGTAGATCAAAATAAATAAAGGCTCCAGGCACTCAAGGGTTCCAGCTCAGGCAGATTTAAGACAGCAACAACGTTTCAACCTTACAATGAGGTCTTTATCAAGTTGATAAAACTGTTATTTTGTTGAATTGAGTCCTCACACAAGTATGCCTTCCACTCTTCTATGATAAAACATAAGTTTGTCAGTTGGTAACAAGCAGCTGCAATAGACAATAATATGTCACAATTTTCTTTTGCTCTTTCTTTTTCCTCACGGAATCTATGACTATCACCTCCCTGGTATTAAAAAGGACTACACCAAGGCACCAGTGCTGTCCGGAGCCCCAGGAATCCGTGTTAAAAGGAACCAACAAAATGTCTTTGTTTAAGGCGACATTTTCCCCCAAGAAGCTGTAGAAAATGTCTGCTCTTCCTCGCACCAAACTTTGGTAAATGTAGGTGGGGCACATCAAAATCTTTTCTGTAAGATTTCTCTGGCAAATGAAGTTGCTTATGGCTTCTTCAATAGCTTCATCACAAAGCCATTGTCCGGGATCCAGTGTTTTCAAAATCTGTTCTTTTACTGTTTCTAGCAATTTGTTATCTGAATCTGTTGGTGGCAGGTTCCAGGGGGTTAAGTCATCCCATGCAACAAGTTCATTCATTTCATGCCCATCCTTCTTTGGCGTTGATTGTTTAGGCAGTTGGCCCAAGGATTTGATGGAAATATCAAACTCAATTATGGCTATATGACTATGTGGCCAGTATAACTGAGCTGCAAAAGCAAATTCTGCATTTCTCACCACTAACTAAAGTAAACCATCTCATACTTACAGGCAATAGGAAGCAACTTCGAATAAAGTAAACATTGCCCTAGTAAATTAGATAAATGGTTTAAATGTTATAATGAGGCTTAAAGTGATATTTATTAATTAAAATAAACTCAGATAGTGGGTTCTATCCAATTATGTGAGATAAATCAGTTTTTTTGACTAAATAGGTTGTATTTCTGTCTATGGTATTCAATGAGCTGAGATAGATTAATTTAAACCTCTGAATAGAGCTGGATATTTCAATATGCTGATTTAGACGTGTTAAACTGGACCAAACTAGGCTTATTCGGCTGTTAAAACATTTCCAAATTAGCCCAGCATAAGACATAATTAAATTGGTAACATTTATTTAAGGCTATGATTAACCCGTTAATGACCAGGTTTTTTTTTTTTTTTTTTTTTTTTTAACAATGCTTTCCAAAAAAATATCAGATACATTTCCATCTTTATTCAACTATGATTTCCTGCCAACTCAGTCCATCCCTACAAATTATACATTGTGTTTTTAGAAGACAAGTAGGATCTTCATTTGAAAAAAATATTTTATACATAAACCATTATTTAATATGAAAAATAAATTCTCATATTAAATTTCGTAAAATAGGAAAAATTCAATTTTCACAGTTTATTCTATTACAAAATATACATAGCCAGTGCAAAGTAAGAAAAAAAATGTATTTAGGTATTTGCCTTGATTTTGGAAACACCTCATATGGCTGGTATTTATTTTGGTAGTTACTGGGCTAAACTAGGTTACTGGGATATATATAATATTTAACCCACAAAAGTGGCCAGAAAAAGCTATACTGCTGTATAAAGGTATACAGTGCCCTCCACGAACATAGGCACCCTTGGTTTAAAATGAGCTAAAAATGCTGTGAAAATTTGTCTTTATTGTTTAACCCTTTCATCTTTTCTTCAAATAACACACAGAAATGCTCTGCTATCATGGATATCAAACAATTGCAAACACAACACAGGTTTTTAAAAAAAAAAATAAATAAAAATGAAATATATGTGTGGCAGAATTATAGGCACCCTTTTAGTTAATACTTTGTGCTTACCTCCCTTTGCCAAGATAACAGCTCTAAGTCTTCTATAATGCCCGATGAGATTGGAGAATACATGACGAGGGATCTCAGATTCCTCCATACAAAATCTCTCCCCATCTTTTAAATTTCAAGGTCGACGCTGGTCGATGTGTTACCTAATATTTATACCCCTGTGAAACAGGAAGTCATGGTTGAACAACTTCCTATTCCAAGTCACCCAGATGTACTAAAAAATGTAAACTATCAATGGAAACATACGTCAAGACAAATTTTCACAGCATTTTTTGCTCATATTTACAAAGTGTGTCAATATTAGTGAAGGGCACTGAATACCTTTATACAGCAGTATGGCTTTTTCTATACTTTTTGGGCCAAACTATAAGATATAAGATATTCCTCATTCTGGTGACCAACATATTACAAGTGTCACCAGTGTTCAGCACTGGTGCCTTGGTGTAGTCCTTTTTAATACCAGGGAGGAGATAGTCATAGATTCCGTGAGGAAAAAGAAAGAGCAAAAGAAAATTGTGACATACCGTATTGGCTCGAATATAGGCCGCACTTTTTTCCCCCACTTTAAGTTTTTAAAGTGGGGGTGCGGCCTATATTCGGGCTCTAGCGCCCGACGCCCGGGACATGCAGTCCCGGGCGCCGGGCAGGCAGCGGGGTTAAGATACAGATCCCCCGCAGCGGTGCAGGGGACCTGCATCCTTCTCCCCGATACGCTCAGACAGCCTCCCCTGCCAGCACTTCCCACGGGGGGGGGTGCCGGCACGGGAGGTTATCTAAGCGTTTTACCTCTGCCCACCCCCGACTTACCGGAGCAGACTCCCGGGTGTCTTGCGGGGCCGGCGGGAGACATTTACGCAATACGCGCATGCAACTTCCGGTACCGGAAGTTGCATACGCGTATTGCGTAGATGTCCCTCGCCGGCCCCGCAAGACACCCGGGAGTCTGCTCCGGTAAGTCGAGGAGGGGGGGCAGAGGAGGACAGCGGCAGCGTATCGCGGGGAGGGAGGACAGCGGCAGCGTATCGCGGGGAGGGAGGACAGCGGCAGCGGATCGCGGGGAGGGAGGACAGCGGCAGCGGATCGCGGTGAGGGAGGACAGCGGCAGCGGATCTCGGGGAGGGAGGACAGCGGCAGCGGATCGCGGTGAGGGAGGACAGCGGCAGCGGATCTCGGGGAGGGAGGACAGCGGCCGCGGATCTCGGGGAGGGAGGACAGCGGCAGCGTATCGCGGGGAGGGAGGACAGCGGCAGCGTATCGCGGGGAGGGAGGACAGCGGCAGCGTATCTGGGGGGGGGAGACAGAGTGGCAGCATGTTTTTTTTGGTGCTTTTTTAAAGAAAAAAAACTTTTTCTTTAAAAAAGCACCAAACTTTTAGGGTGCGGCCTATATACGGGGGCGGCCTATATCCGAGCCAATACGGTATTATTGTCTATTGCAGCTGCTTGTCACCAACTGACAAACTTATGTTTTATCATAGAAGAGTGGAAGGCATACTTGTGTGAGGACTCAATTCAACAAAATAACAGTTTTATCAACTTGATAAAGACCTCATTGTAAGGTTGAAACGTTGTTGCTGTCTTCCTTTAATAAACCTGCCTGAGCTGGAACCCTTGAGTGCCTGGAGCCTTTATTTATTTTGATCTACTGGGGAGCTGGCCCTTCCTGGCGCAGTTAAGCACCAGAGTTCCTTTGGTATGTGTGCAGATTCCTCATTCTGGTGACCAACATATTACAAGTGTCACCAGTGTTCAAAATGACAAAAATCTATATGATATGTCAGATGGATTTCTCTGAAAAACAAGTTTGATTTTCCTCCCATTATATCCTATGGGCATTCCATCAATACCGTCATTCACCTGTCATTCCATAGAAAACAGCTATAATTCCACTTAATATGAGGTTTGGAACCTATAACTGTACTAGGGGAGTATACATGACAAAGATCTATATGATATGTCAGAGGGTTTTCTCTAAAAAACAAGTTACATTTTTCTCCCATTATATCCTATGGGCATTCCATCAATACTGTCATTCACCTGTCATTCCATAGAAAACCGCTATAATTCCACTTAATATGAGGTTTAGAACCTATACCTGTACTAGAGGAGTATGTGTGCCAAAAATCGATATGATATTTCAGAGGGTTTTGTCTGAAAAACAGGTTTGATTTTTCTCCCATTATATCCTATGGCAGACCTGGGCAAAGCACGGCCCGCGGGCCACATCCGGCCCGCTGAATAGCTCGGACCGGCCCGCAAAGAGTGTCCTGGTGACTCACCAATGAGTCCGGTGTCCCCCCCCGCCCCGGTCACTTACCTTAAACTCCTGTGTTGGAAGCGTTTGTCTTGGGTGCCGGCGCTTTACGCTGGGCGCCGGCATATGACGTCAGACGCCGGCGATCAGCAGTGAAGCGCCGGCACCCGAGACAAACGCCTCACGCTTCCAACACAGGAGTTTAAGGTAAGTGACCGGGGCGGGGGGGGGGGAGATCCTGAGAAGGGGGGGTTAGGGAGTTAGAGGGGAGATACTGAGAAGGGGGGGTTAGGGAGGGAGGTCTTACTGTGTGTGTGTGTCTTACTGTGTCTGTGTGTGTCTCACTGTGTCTGTGTGTGTCTTACTGTGTCTGTGTGTGTCTTACTGTGTCTGTGTGTGTCTCACTGTGTCTGTGTGTGTCTTACTGTGTCTGTGTGTGTCTTACTGTGTCTGTGTGTGTCTCACTGTGTCTGTGTGTGTCTTACTGTGTCTGTGTGTGTCTTACTGTGTCTGTGTGTGTCTCACTGTGTCTGTGTGTATCTTACTGTGTCTGTGTGTGTCTCACTGTGTCTGTGTGTGTCTTACTGTGTCTGTGTGTGTCTTACTGTGTCTGTGTGTGTCTCACTGTGTCTGTGTGTGTCTTACTGTGTCTGTGTGTGTCTTACTGTGTCTGTGTGTGTCTTACTGCGTGTGTCTTACTGTGTTCATAGCTTATTCAGTTATTGTAATAAATATTTTAGCCCATTTTTTAGCTCAAAATATTTTTTCCTTTTTTTTCTCCTCTAAAATCTAGGTGCGTCTTATCAGCAGGTGCGTCTTAAAGAGCGAAAAATACGGTATGCACTCCGAAGCCTTGTTCATTTTGTTCACTTCTGTGCTGTGCTAATAGTTATTCAGGCCTTACTTATTCAAGCACCTCTACCAATGACGTAGGCTTGAATAACTTTATTAAACAGCACATAAGTTAACAAAATGGACAAGGCTTCGGAGTTTGTAGTTTGTAGAGGTCTGGCCCTCTAAAACCATTCCAATTTCTCATGTGGCCCCATGGGAAAATTAATTGCCCACCCCTGTCCTATGGGCATTCCATCAATACTGCCATTCACCTGTCTTTCCATAGAGAACAGCTGTAATCCCACATAATATGAGTTTTAGATCCTGTCTCTGTACTAGGGGAGTATATGTGCCAAAGATCTATATGATATTTCAGAGGGTTTTGTCTGAAAAACAGGTTTGATTTTTCTCCCATTATATCCTATGG
This sequence comes from Spea bombifrons, assembly GCF_027358695.1. NCBI lineage: Eukaryota > Metazoa > Chordata > Amphibia > Anura > Pelobatidae > Spea > Spea bombifrons. The sequence goes on along the minus strand of NC_071093.1, from coordinate 21,306,236 downwards.
GCATTCCATCAATACTGTCATTCACCTGTCATTCCATAGAAAACTGCTATAATTCCACTTAATATGAGGTTTGGAACCTATAACTGTACTAGGGGAGTATACATGACACAGATCTATATGATATGTCTGAGGGTTCTGTCTGAAAAACAGGTTTGATTTTTCTCCTATTATATCCTATGGGCATTCCATCAATACTGCCATTCACTTGTCATTCCATAGAAAACAGCTATAATTCCACTTAATATGAGGTTTGGAACCTATAACTGTACTAGGGGAGTATACATGACAAAGATCTATATGATATGTCAGAGGGTTTTCTCTAAAAAAAACAAGTTTGATTTTTCTCCCATTATATCCTATGGGCATTCCATCAATACCGTCATTCACCTGTCATTCCATAGAAAACAGCTATAATTCCACTTAATATGAAGTTTGGAACCTATACCTGTACTAGGGGAGTATACATGACAAAGATCTATATGATATGTCAGAGGGTTTTCTCTAAAAAACAAGTTACATTCTTCTCCCATTATATCCTATGGGCATTCCATCAATACCGTCATTCACCTGTCATTCCATAGAACACAGCTATAATTCCACTTAATATGAGGTTTAGAACCTATACCTGTACTAGAGGAGTGTGTGCCAAAAATCGATATGATATTTCAGAGGGTTTTGTCTGAAAAACAGGTTTGATTTTTCTCCCATTATATCCTATGGGCATTCCAACAATACTGTCATTCACCTGTCATTCCATAGAACACAGCTATAATCCCACATAATATGAGTTTTAGATCCTGTCTCTGTACTAGGGGAGTATATGTGCCAAAGATCTATATGATAGTTCAGAGGGTTTTCTCTAAAAAACAAGTTTGATTTTTTTCCCATTATATCCTATGGGCATTCCAACAATACTGTCATTCACCTGTCATTCCATAGAAAACAGCTATAATCCCACATAATATGAGTTTTAGATCCTGTCTCTGTACCAGGGGAGTATACATGACAAAGATCTATATGATATGTCTGAGGGTTTTGTCTGAAAAACAGGTTTGATTTTTCTCCCATTATATCCTATGGGCATTCCATCAATACTGTCATTCACCTGTCATTCCATAGAAAACAGCTATAATTCCACTTAATATGAGGTTTGGAACCTATAACTGTACTAGGGGAGTATACATGACAAAGATCTATATGATATGTCTGAGGGTTTTGTCTGAAAAACAGGTTCGATTTTTCTCCTATTATATCCTATGGGCATTCCATCAATACCGTCATTCACCTGTCATTCCATAGAAAACAGCTATAATCCCACATAATATGAGTTTTAGATCCTGTCTCTGTACTAGGGGAGTATATGTGCCAAAGATCTATATGATATTTCAGAGGGTTTTGTCTGAAAAACAGGTTTGATTTTTCTCCCATTATATCCTATGGGCATTCCATCAATACCGTCATTCACCTGTCATTCCATAGAAAACAGCTATAATTCCACTTAATATGAGGTTTGGAACCTATAACTGTACTAGAGGAGTATACATGACAAAGATCTATATGACATGTCAGAGGGTTTTCTCTAAAAAACAAGTTTAATTTTTATCCCATTATATCCTATGGGCATTCACTCAAAACTGTCATTCACCTGTCATTCCATAGAAAACAGCTATAATCCCACATAATATGAGTTTTAGATCCTGTCTCTGTACTAGGGGAGTATATGTGCCAAAGATCTATATGATATTTCAGAGGGTTTTGTCTGAAAAACAGGTTTGATTTTTCTCCCATTATATCCTATGGGCATTCCATCAATACTGTCATTCACCTGTCATTCCATAGAAAACAGCTATAAACCCACTTAATATGAGTTTTAGATCATGTATCTGTACTAGGAGAGTATATGTGCCAAAGATCTATATGATTTTTCAGAGGGTTTTGTCTGAAAAAAAGGTTTGATTTTTCTCCCATTATATCCTATGGGCATTCCATCAATACTGTCATTCACCTGTCATTCCATAGAAAACAGCTATAATCCCACATAATATGAGTTTTAGATCATGTATCTGTACTAGGAGAGTATATGTGCCAGAGATCTATATGATAGTTCAGAGGGTTTTGTCTGAAAAACAGGTTTGATTTTTCTCCCATTATATCCTATGGGCATTCCAGCAATACTGTCATTCACCTGTCATTCCATAGAACACAGCTATAATCCCACATAATATGGGTTTTAGATCCTGTCTCTGTACTAGGGGAGTATATGTGCCAAAGATCTATATGATAGTTCAGAGGGTTTTCTCTAAAAAACAAGTTTGATTTTTCTCCCATTATATCCTATGGGCATTCCATCAATACCGTCATTCACCTGTCATTCCATAGAAAACAGCTATAATCCCACATAATATGAGTTTTAGATCCTGTCTCTGTACCAGGGGAGTATACATGACAAAGATCTATATGATATGTCTGAGGGTTTTGTCTGAAAAACAGGTTTGATTTTTCTCCCATTATATCCTATGGGCATTCCATCAATACTGTCATTCACCTGTCATTCCATAGAAAACAGCTATAATTCCACTTAATATGAGGTTTGGAACCTATAACTGTACTAGGGGAGTATACATGACAAAGATCTATATGATATGTCTGAGGGTTTTGTCTGAAAAACAGGTTCGATTTTTCTCCTATTATATCCTATGGGCATTCCATCAATACCGTCATTCACCTGTCATTCCATAGAAAACAGCTATAATCCCACATAATATGAGTTTTAGATCCTGTCTCTGTACTAGGGGAGTATATGTGCCAAAGATCTATATGATATTTCAGAGGGTTTTGTCTGAAAAACAGGTTTGATTTTTCTCCCATTATATCCTATGGGCATTCCATCAATACCGTCATTCACCTGTCATTCCATAGAAAACAGCTATAATTCCACTTAATATGAGGTTTGGAACCTATAACTGTACTAGAGGAGTATACATGACAAAGATCTATATGACATGTCAGAGGGTTTTCTCTAAAAAACAAGTTTAATTTTTATCCCATTATATCCTATGGGCATTCACTCAAAACTGTCATTCACCTGTCATTCCATAGAAAACAGCTATAATCCCACATAATATGAGTTTTAGATCCTGTCTCTGTACTAGGGGAGTATATGTGCCAAAGATCTATATGATATTTCAGAGGGTTTTGTCTGAAAAACAGGTTTGATTTTTCTCCCATTATATCCTATGGGCATTCCATCAATACTGTCATTCACCTGTCATTCCATAGAAAACAGCTATAAACCCACTTAATATGAGTTTTAGATCATGTATCTGTACTAGGAGAGTATATGTGCCAAAGATCTATATGATTTTTCAGAGGGTTTTGTCTGAAAAAAAGGTTTGATTTTTCTCCCATTATATCCTATGGGCATTCCATCAATACTGTCATTCACCTGTCATTCCATAGAAAACAGCTATAATCCCACATAATATGAGTTTTAGATCATGTATCTGTACTAGGAGAGTATATGTGCCAGAGATCTATATGATAGTTCAGAGGGTTTTGTCTGAAAAACAGGTTTGATTTTTCTCCCATTATATCCTATGGGCATTCCATCAATACTGTCATTCACCTGTCATTCCATAGAAAACAGCTATAATCCCACTTAATAGGAATTTTAGATCATGTATCTGTACTAGGAGAGTATATGTGCCAAAGATCTATATGATTTTTTAGAGGGTTTTGTCTGAAAAAAAGGTTTGATTTTTCTCCCATTATATCCTATGGGCATTCCCTCAAAACTGTCATTCACCTGTCATTCCATAGAAAACAGCTATAATCCAACGTAATCTGAGTTTTAGATCACATGTGTGTGCTAGGGGAGTATGTGTGCCAAAGATCTAAATGCTATTTCTTAAGCTTTTATTTCAAAATCAATCATTCTTTTCCCTTCCATTATAGTCTATGGGCATTCCTCCCCATTATAGTCTATGGCCATTCCTCCCCATTAAAGTCTATGGGCATTCCATTTTGTCATTCGTTTTAGTATGTCCCGAAAAATGGGCACTCACGGGTCTTTGTAGTAAAGTGTATTAAACACTAGTTTATTTCAGTCAGCACGGTCAACGTTTTGGACCACCTCCGGTCCTTTCTCAAGACAAGTGCTGTGTGGCAAAGTGAAACAATTTATGCAGTGCAATAATTAATGTGATAAACAACAGGAGTGGTTTACCCCACCTCTCAAACGATCATCATGTGGGAATGAAGACTGGAATCACTGGAACAGCTATGGGGGCATCTATGGCACCCTCTTATGCCAATGCATATATGTACCGTTTTGAAGAAGACTACTTGATGGATATCTTGGGTGACCAAGCCTTACTATACAAACGCTACATCGATGACTGCCTAATAATTTGGAAGGGCACTAAACAGTCATTTCTGGAGACCGTGGACCAAATCAATGCACTGCCCACGCCTATTCTGATGACATCAGAATGCAATATGGATTTTATTAATTTTCTTGATTTGAGGATCTCCATCTCTGAACGTCAACTACATTTTTAATTATTTAAAAAACCTACTGATCGAAACACATTACTCCACAGACAAAGCTGCCATCCTCCTCATGTGTTTAAAGCCATCCCTTATGCACAATTCCTGCGGGTATTGCGAAATAATTCTAATACCGATAACACGGAACAACAATTAAGGGAGATGGAGAGCAAATTTCTACATCGTGGATATGAGCAGAATTTAATAAGAAAATGTTTATCTAGAGCTAGAAAGACGATGGGCCAGAACAATATCTCTACTCAAATTATCAGACAAAAAAGCTCTGACAGACTGTCGTACAATATGCGATACACTATGGCTTCAAAAGATATCTCAGATGGTATTAGAACCAACTGGAATCTGGTAATAAACGATAGAAGCCTTCCTTTATCATTCAAAAAGCGACCGATAATTAGCTATTCAAAAGGCAGAAGCATTAGAGATATAGTAGTTTCCTCTGATCCTATTCACTGTTATGATACTAATTGGTTGGCTAAACTTCCGGCTCGAAAAGGATGCTATAAATGCAGTGGCTGCGTTACCTGCGGCCACATGATTCAAACGAAATCATTTCAACATCCACATACAAATAAGCAGTTTGACATTAATCATTATATCACCTGTAAATCAGAGTTTGTTGTATATAAAATCACATGCCCGTGTGGCCTCTGTTACATTGGAAAAACGGACTTGACATTACGGGACAGAATCCGGGGACACCGGTCAGCTATCAATACAGCGTACCGAGATGGAACAACTGATAAGCCAGTGGCTAAACATTTTTTGAGCGAGAAACATCACTTGAACTCTTTACGCTTTGTAGCCATTAATATGGTCCCCCCCCTTGAGAAGAGGAGGTGATAGGGCCAGGTTATTGCTTCAACGCGAGACCTTTTGGATTAAGACTCTTAATACCCTCACACCAATGGGACTAAATGAAAATGTTTCTTTTTCCTCATTTTTGGATATTCGTTGAAATGGAGCATAACTCTTTTATGGACTTATGTTTGCTGCATTTATGAAATCCCAATATGTTCTGTTTTTATTCATTGCATGCATGATATCTCTTTGCAGTCTGCAGAATTCTCTGCCTTTACTAAATTTTGTCTATTATAGATTCTTGTGGTATGGTACTATGTATTTTTTAAACGTACACATTTTCATTCCATATGCACTATTTAACCCCTTGGGGACAATGGGCGGTCCCGAAGACCATTGGGAACAATGCATTTTGAGCCCGTGTATGTGCGGGCTTTGTCATTAAGGGGTTAATTGCTATTTCACTGAGAAGTTTCTCTTTTATTTATATCATTTCACATGACCAAGAGAATTCAATGTATTCAACGGAACGGTTCTAGGTTCCGCTTGTTGCATGGGGGATGTTTTATTAGGTACACATTATGTTTAACTGGGGATATGCACATGCTATTCTGGTGATTCCATTCTTCATTCCCACATGATGATCGTTTGAGAGGTGGGGTAAACCACTCCTGTTGTTTATCACATTAATTATTGCACTGCATAAATTGTTTCACTTTGCCACACAGCACTTGTCTTGAGAAAGGACCGGAGGTGGTCCAAAACGTTGACCGTGCTGACTGAAATAAACTAGTGTTTAATGCACTTTACTACAAGTTATGTATATCTGGCTATTTTTGGAGCACCTGGGCATATAAAAGCCTGTGTATATTTACAATATTTCTGAGTGTGCAGCTGCTCCCTTTGGTTTGTATATATATTGCTGGGAAAGTATTTGAAGGGCTGTTTAGGGATAATATTCAAGAATTCCTTGGGAAGAATAGTATTAGCATAAATCAGCATTGGTTTATGAAACATAGGTCATGTCAAACTAATTTAATTGCATTCTACGAAGAAGTAAGTAGAAGTGTAGATCAGGGTGTTGCAGTGGATGTAATCTACTTGGATTTTGCCAAGGCGTTTGACACGGTTCCACACAATAGGTTAGTATTCAAACTGAAAGAAATTGGCCTAGATGCAAATTCTTGTTCTTGGGTAGAACATTGGCTTAGAGGTAGAGAACAGAGAGTTGTTATAAATGGTAAATTTTCAAGCTGGTCAAAAGTGGTAAGTGGTGTCCCTCAGGGTTCTGTTCTGGGACCAATTTTATTCAACATATTTATAAATGACCTGGCAGGAGGCATTGAAAGTCATGTTTCTGTGTTTGCAGATGACACAAAACTAGGTAAAGTTATACAGGGCGAGCAGGATATTACTGTGCTGCAGAGGGATCTAGATAGACTGGGGGACTGGGCACTCAAATGGCAGATGAAATTCAATGTAGATAAATGTAAAGTTATGCACTTCGGGGTAGCGAATGCACAAGCAGCCTACACCCTAAACGGTAGTGAATTAGGGGTAATGACAAATGAGAAGGATTTGGGAATTGTTATAGACAACAAACTAGGCAACAATGTGCAGTGTCAGTCTGCGGTTGCTAAGGCCAGTAAGGTATTGTCGTGTATAAAAAGGGGCATCAAGTCGCGGAATAAAGATATAATTTTGCCTCTGTATAAATCAATGGTAAGGCCGCACCTTGAGTATGCTGTGCAATTTTGGGCACCTTTTCTAAAGAAGAATATCATAGCACTAGAAAGGGTGTAGAGGCGGGCTACAAAATTAATAAAAGGAATGGAGCACTATAGTTATGAAGAAAGGTTAACTAATTTAAATCTGTTTAGTTTAGAAAAACGTCGCCTCAGAGGGGATATGATAACGTTATATAAATATATTCGGGGCCAATACAAACCATTGTGTGGAAATCTGTTCATAAACAGGACCATGCATAGGACACGTGGTCATGCATTTAGACTGGAAGAAAGGAGATTTAGACTAAAGCAGAGGAAAGGGTTTTTTACAGTAAGGACAATAAGGATGTGGAATTCTCTGCCTGCAGAGGTAGTTTTATCAGAGTCTGTACAGACGTTTAAACTGCAAATGGATGGATACCTGGAAAAACATAATATTCGGGGATATAATCTTTAATTATAGGGAAGCAGCTTATTGATCCAAGGAGAAATCTGACTGCCATTTTGGGGTCAAGAAGGAATTTTTTTCCCTGGTTAGTGCAAAATTGGAAAGAGCGAAGCCGGGGTTTTTTGCCTTCTTTTGGATCAAACAGCAATAAATTAACAGATATAGGAAAGGCTGAACTTGATGGACGCATGTCTTTTTTCAGCCTATGTAACTATGTAAGATAGGTAAAACTGTAGGATTTGCCAAAAAGAGGCAAGGCAATTTATAAGAGCTTCCAAAGCACACCCACAGACAGCTCAGTCGGTAAAAAAAAAAAAAGGGAGATAAAATATTTGATACATAATGGGAAAAAAAGGAAAGTAGAACTAGGATTAGATTAAAAACAAAAGGCGGAAGGTATGTAGAAGTTAAAGGTCTGACTGCTTCAACAAATATTTGTGTTCACTTTTAAGGAAAGTGAAGGAAAGGAACCTCAGTTTGGACAAAAGACTAATGAGTCTAACAATTAGAGATTATAATAACATTGGTGCATATATAATCTAAATTTTAATAAAGACAGGAGGGGAATAATTTGCTATTACTCTACCACCAATAGCAGAAAATTGGCAAACATGAAAATCAATTTTTTTAAGTTTTTTCCAAATAGGAGATTGGCACAGACTGACCAAATAATAATAATAAAAAAATGTACACCTCTGAAACGTGGCCTTTTAGCCCTTAAACAACCCACACAATTTATGGCTGGTATCATTGTACTCAGGAGATGTTGCGGAACTCATTTACTCCCGCCAAACGTTGCTTCCTCCTGCCAGGACACCAACAATTAACCCCTTCAGCGCCAGGCAGAACCAGCGTTGTAGATAGAAGGGGGGATGTCGCTGCACCAGAGCTGCGTTGGCACTGTGGCTATCCGACGCTTAGCTACATAGCGTGGCTATTGTCCTGAAAAGGACAATAAAAGATCATAGCAGACAACACTCATGTTGAGGTGAAAACAGGACTCCTTTATTTAAACTAAATACAGAGCTATATATACAAGTAAGAAAAGGGGCAAGACAAATATCACATGATCTAATTACCATGTCAGGAAGGAAGTAATTAGATCAAATCCTGCAACACAATATCCGGAGGAAGGACAGAATGACATGCAACATAAATAATTACATTAGTTGGGGACATAGAATGATGTATAGGGAGAGATATTAGCAGTAGAAAGAGGGAAGTGCTTGTTCTGTTGTACAGAGCACTGGTAAGACCTCACTTGGAGTATTGCATCCAGTACTGGAGACCTAATCTCCAGAAGGATATATTTTAGAGAGAGCTCAGAGGAGAGCTAATAAACTGGTTCATTAATTGCAGTATAAAACATACCAGAAAATGTTAAATAATCTTAGCATAAATAGCTGGGAAGAAAGATGTGACAGGGGGGTATGATAGAAACATTTAAGTACATAAACCACAGCAAGAGGACAGAGTCTTATACTAGAGTGACAAAGGTTTACAAGTAATAATTACTTTACTGAAAGGGTAGTGGATGCATGGAATAGCCTTCCAGCAGAAGTGGTAGGTGTTAATACCGTTAAGATGTTCAAGCATGCATGGGATAGGCATAAGGCCATATATTAAGAAAAGTATTCAGAAACTGGGCAGACTAGATGGGGCAAGTGGTTCTTAACTGCCGACACATTCTATATTTCTACATTACCATACCATACTGCAAGTGTCAATTCAGTAGTGTAGTACAGAAAATGTTCTTTGGTGGGGCAGATAAGAGAAGCTTAATGGATTTATTAATACTTCTTAAGTGTCCATATTGCAAACCGTAAATAGCTAGAGAACCCTTTGTATTCTATTAAATTCAGGCATAAAGAAGTATAACAGCATTAGTCTACATTTTATCCTTACTTTTGGATTTTTAGAAGTTCACTCCATGTTCCTTTATTTCCTCTGTTGATATAAAATTATATAGACCTAAGTTTCACTAGAATGGGTAGGTATCTGTATCTCCCCACATGACTTAAGTAAAATGAAGGGCGAAAATCAAGGAGAATTCCATTTCTGTCTAGAAACATAGATACCCATGGGGACCCGTTTCCAAAAGAAATTTTTGTTTTTTTTGCTGATGTGTGTGTGTAAATAATCACAGCAGATCGATACACAGCAGATTGATAGGTAAATGTGCTTGAACTGTTTTCAATGTTTTGCTACAATGAGATCTGGGTATCTGTACATAATGGATGTTGTAGCAGAAATGTTTCAGTTAAAATCCTTATAAATAAGGGTTAATTTGAGAGAACTTACATGTAATGCATTCCAAGAATGGTTTTTCAATATACCAGGTTTGTTTTTGTGACTTAATAGCATAGAATTTCTTTTCTCATATAGCATGGCTGTGCATTTTTGGTGGATGAGGTACAGACAGGAGGAGGAGCTACTGGAAAATTTTGGGCACATGAACATTGGGGAATGGATGACCCAGCTGATGTTGTTACATTCAGCAAGAAAATGATGACTGGAGGTTTCTTCCACAAGGATGAGCTTAGACCTGATGCTGTAAGTATTTCATGGGCTTTGGAATCATCACAAGGACAATGAGATTGTTTCTAAAGTAGTTTAAATTACCATTTAAATAAATTACTGAAAACAAAGTGATTTCAAAGGGAGAAATTAATTTTCATGCGAACTGGATAAAGATGACATCAGTGCTCGGCAGATAATATATGATAGAATCTTATGTAAAGGGGATTGGAAGTACATCGGTACACTAAAAGAAGTCATACACATCAAGCCACAATTTACTCCTACAACCAGCACTCACACCAGGACAGGCTGTGCCACACCGACACCAGGACAGACTCTGCCACACCGCCACCCAAACACAAGCCTGGACAGTCTCTGCCACACCACCACCCAAACACACACCAGGACAGGCTCTGCCACAATGACAACCAAACATACATACCAGGACAGGCTGTCCCACACCGACACCCAAACACACACACACCAGGACATGCTCTCCCACATCGACATCCAAACACACACACACCGGGAAAGGCTGTGTCACGCAGACACCCAGCACTCACATCAGGACGGGCTTTGCCACACCGACGCCCAAACACACACACACCAGGACAGGCTCTGCCACACCGGCACCCAAACACACACACACCAGGCCAGGCTCTGCCACACCAACACCCAAACATACACCAAGACAGGCTCTGCCACACCGACACCCAGACACACACCAGGACAGGCTCTGCCACACTGACACCCACACCCACACAGGCTTAGCTACAACAATTAAAAAAAAAAAATTCCACACTGCTTTGTTAATGTCCCCACACCCTTGCGTATTGCCCCCCTTCCCTTTAGTATCATGTCAGCCTTCACACCCAGATTGGAAGCATAAGACATGCCGTATTTGCCCCCCAAACAGCATTTCTGTGGCGTACTGCGTGCCCCTGACCTATTGGACTGTTTACCTGTTCATTCTGAGTGCTATTCTCTGCTAAAGGGCTCCAAACCTTCAGCCTACATCAGAGTCTGTTACATAGGTAGATAGAATGAAACATCCATAGTGGACATTACAGTGTGACTTTGATATTTATTAAAATAAGAGCCAGTTACCTAGCATGATTTGATTTTTCATTTTATTTATAGACCGCTAGCAGATTCCATAGTGATATTACAGCAAGGACCAGTAACATGAACATACATAGCCTGCCAAAAGCAGAATTGGCACCGACATTCAATAAGAGATCAATAGTTCAGCCAGTTAATTAATGATAAATGAGATTGACATATGCAGTGGAGAAATAATTTGAAAGCTTATAAGGGAATAGTGTTAAGGAATACATTTTATCCAATAATACCATTTGTAGGAGTCAACATTTCTTTTTTTTATGAAGAACAGATAGTGTTAGACCATCTTAATTGTGTTAGACCATCTTAATCACTGCTGACGTAACCCGGAAGGTCATCGGAGGACAGGATATCCCCTGCGGGGATATCCTGCCCTCCGATGAGGCACAGAGACGCTGCGATCTCTATGCAGGTCTGTGAGGACCTGCATAGAGATCACAGTGTGATCGGTGCAGGGGGATCGCGGGGAGGGGAGTGAGAAACCATCTCTCTCACTCCCCCTCCCGTCCTGTAACAGAAAAGCTGAAAAAAAAAAAACGTTAGTCATTTAAAAATAATATTAAATAAATCATTAAAATAATAATATAAATAATACTAAAAAAAATTATAATGTGAGCTGTGATGTCACTGTGACATCACTGGCATGTTCAGGAGGTCCCTAGGAGGACCTCTAACCATTACTGTGTAAAAAAAAAAATATATAAAAAATACAAAAAATGTAAAAAAAAATTTAAATAAAATTCTTTTTAAAAAAAATATATAAAAAAAGAAAATAAAAAAATTCTTAAAAAAACCTTACATCCCATTGCCCTAGCATAACATCTAGCCAGTATAACCCTCCTGCCCCCGTTAACAACCCCCAAACCAGTTAAGCCATAGGCATAAAAATTATACAAAATTGTACACCTAATAGTATGCTCCCTGGTGCGGGAAAAGTCTGGAAAATCTATATAAATTAGATATTTCTGAAATCAGGACACCTGAATTGATAAACTTGGAGGGGATTTTCCATCACTTTACCTAATTTTGTGAGGATTCAGACGGAAAATGTAAAAAAAATTAGTTTATTTTTCTAATCTTCGCTAGTTTTTACTAAATTTCTCATTCTAAATTTTCAGCTAATCATCCAACTATGGTATCAAACGAAAGCTCTATCTCTCCTTGAAAAAACAATATATAGTTTACATGGGTACACTATTCACAGGAAAAGAGAATCATCGCTAAACCGACATACCCCAAAAATGGCAAAATTGCTCTGGGCTTTGAGGTACCAAAAACCCCTGGGATTGAAGGGGTTAATCATGGCTTAAAAGTATGTTGCTGCTACTGCACCTTATATATAAATGACTCTGTCTAGAGATTGATCTATGCTCACGCCCCCTCGTTAACCCATAATTAGTCAACACAGGGAGTGGGTGCAATTGATACAAACCAAATCAAGGGAGCGGGTGCAATTGATACAAATCAAATCAAAAGCAAATCAAGGGAGCGGGTGCAATTGATACAAATCATGGTACACATGGAAATTCTACACCAGATGATAATTCCGGTACGTATAACAAATTAAAAAAATTCAACTTAATAATAATATTATATATAAAGCTTAATAAATATATGCTAGGTCATTTCTATAATTCATGCCCACAGGAAATCTCGTGTCAAGGCATAAAATCCAAAAAGCTTCCCCTTAGGCGAAGAGCACGGGACCAATCTCCTCCCCTTTTAGGGGGGTGAACGCGTTCTATGCCTATTACTTCTAAATTTGTTGTGTTACCATTATGTATTTCACTGAAATGTTTGGATAAACCAGACATGGATCGTAGCGAAGAAAGAGCTGTATCTAAATTATGTATGTGTTCATATATACGTCTTTTAAACTTTCGGGTAGTGCACCCGACATATTGTACATTACATGAAGTACATGTTGCTAAACATATGACATGCGTTGTATCACAATTGATGAAAGTTTTTATAGAGTAGCTTTTGTGATTACTTAGTGACCTAAACAAATTAGTTTTCTTGATGTAACTACACAAGTTGCACCTGGGTTTAGAGCATTTGTAACATCCTTTAAGATGTAACCAACTACGTACATTATCACTGGTTGAAAAGTCACTAGGAGACAATTGATTACGTAGTGTACAGCCTCTTTTCGCTACTACTTCAACACCATTTCTCAGGATATCATTTTCATAAAGCACCGGTAAATGCCTGATTAAAATATCCTTTATGTGTGTGAACTCAGGTTAGCAGGTTTTTTTCATTAGCTATATTAGATGAGTGAAAGATTTTTTCAAATAAAAGTGTGAAACAGCCTGTCACAAAGGGTACAAAAAATAAAAAAAACAGCCTGGTCCTTAAGAGGTTAAAAATGAGACTTAAATACAGGTCCCCAAATTACAGGTTTTATGAATCCTTTCGATGTTGTTCAAATAAAAGTAAATCTTGGAGTTCTGCTTTGAGCAGAGTGGCTACATTGCCACCAAATCTGAGTCTTTTTTAACAACAACAACAAAAATGACCAATTTCAGAATCCTGTTCAGTAAAGCCATGAATCACCACAGGGGTCCTCTAGGAAGATGACACTTCCTGCAGGGATAGATACAGAGTGCATACACAAATAAACTGATTTAAAACATACAGATTAACCTATTGAATATAAACACAAAGTAACTTACCACCACTATACCCCGTGAGTTGATCGTGACAAAGTCCAGAAAGACATGGTTGGATGGGTAGACTGGCGTGCACTGAGCCCTGACCTCAAACACCTTTGGGATGAATGGGAACTGAGATTGCAAGCCAAGGCCGTCTTGTCCAACATCATTATCTGACCACTCAAATGCTCCAGTGGATGAATGGGCAAGAATTCCCACAGCAACACTCAATCTTGTGGATCTTGTGGAAAGCCTTCCTAGAAGAGTGGAAGCTGTTATGGCTGCAAATGGGGGATTAACTACATAATAATGTCTATGTCATTAGATTGCGATGTCATAAAAGTCCTTGTTGGTCTAACGGTCAGATGTCCCAATATTTTTGTCTATATAGAGTATGTGGTAGTACTATAGGTAAAGAAATGTAATAGTGGGTATTAGAGTGTGATAAAATAAGAGCCAGTCGCTTACCATGATTTCATTATAAATACATTTTATTTATAGACCACTAGCAGGTTCCATAGTAATATTCTAAAAAGGGAGAGTACAACATTAACAGTAACGTGAACATACATAGTGTGCCAAAAGACGAACATAAAGCAGAAGTGGGACATTATTTTTCTTTCTTGTTCCAGCTAGCCAAATGTGCAGAATTTCTGTGTTTCATTTTCTGTGTTTCCATTAGATGTGTGTTTATAACAAACAGGCCAATTAAAAATCCTTACGTTATGCAGTTTCAGGGAATATATAGTTTGTAGGGGATATTTTGTAAGCATGTAATGCTAAGACATATGTGCTCAGGAATAGTGGGAGTTTGTGTGTGTTTTTGTGTGTGTTTGTTCCAGCTAACCCAATGTGCGGCATCTATCCTAAAACATTCCTGACATGTAGAAAGACTCAAACCTTTGTGCTCCAGTTAGATTTGCTGTTGCAATGAACCACTTAGAAATCTTCAAGGGATGTCCTTTAGGGAATATGTAGTTGTAAGGGGTTACATTGAAATATGAGAAATCTGTCTCAAATGAGACCTGGTCCCGGTTAAGTGATCTGTCAAAATGTTTAACTGTGCGTGATTAAGGGAATTAATTAGTATCTGTGAATGAATAGTATCTGTGAATGAGGGAATGAGCATCTCTGAATGAGGGAATGAATGAGGGAATGAATGAGTAAACAAATGAGTAAACAAATGTGTCTGTGATAGCATGGATGTGTAAGGGCATGGTACAGGGAGGCTGTAAGGGACATGCAGACCCCATGCTACAGGGCAACATTGTATCTGTGCTGGCAACATCAATACACAAGGGGGGCAGCTAACCAGGTTTCAGCATGTACTGGTTGCCTGGACATGATAGGAGTGGGATTACTGTTAGCAATTATATATATATGTATATATATATATATTAATATTGTGTATGTATGTATATATATATTTCACATACATGGTGTACTTGCATGTATCCTAGGAAAGAAATCTGCTGAAACGCTGCATTGTTTGTGGTAAAATGGTTAAAAAGGTTTAAAATAACCCTAGAAAATGCTTTGGGTTTGGTACTTTAAAAAAACACTCTTGTTTAGCAGCCTTGGTTTTTTAAACCCTATTAGGGTCCAACTCCCAGCATTTCACATTTAAAAAAAAATCTATTTTAGCAACAGCGATGCACATAATTAGCTTTGTAAATGAATTAGGAATCCAAACGGCGCTCATTCTATGGACACTATATAAAGGGAAAAGATAAACCATCCTCTAGGGCTGTACAGTACATATGTAAAAATAAAGCAGATATCTATATAAAAAGTAAAAAATGACAATTAAAAAAGTGATGTATATATATGAATAAATTGCTGAAGTACAAACAAAGTGACACAACAAATGATGACCATGTGACGTGTATACAAAAAGTGAGTAACTGCAAAATGATTCACAAAACACAATATGTGAATGCACAAGTGAAATCACAATATAATAAAATCTCACAACACCATAAGTCCAGTAAATTGTCCAAAAACCTAAAAAACAATAAAAAACACGACAACCTAGCACAATATGTAGTTGTAAATAAGCAGAATTGGCAAAAACGTGTTGCAATGCACTCACAAACGAAGCTCCTAACAACATAGGAGCATAGGATGATAGCCTGGAATGCCATATTCCAACAGTATTATTACTTCCTTTTCATATAAAAAAGCAATCACCTATGTAGCGATGATAGCTAATGAGTTTAACCAATTACCGTATTTGCTCGATTATAAGACGAGGTTTTTTTCAGAGCAAATGCTCTGAAAAATACCCCTCGTCTTCTAATCGGGGTCGTCTTCTAATCAGACCTCAAATAGAGGTCTGATTAGGAGACTAAGATCCAGATCCCCCGCACCGCTGCAGGGGACCTGGATCCTCCTGTCTCACCCGACCCCCCCCCCCCCCATACACACACTTACCGGTGCTTCCTGCTTTGTTGCCGGGGCAGCGGGTTGACGTCTACGCGATGCGCGTAGACAACGTCCGCTGCAGCCGGAAGGAGGTGTGGCTAGCAGCGGGGGTTGTCTGCGTCCGTCGCATAGACCTTCCCCGACTGTCAGAGTCGGGGAAAGTATACGCGACGGACGCATACAAACCCCTGCTGCTAGCCACACCTCCTTCCGGCTGCAGCAGAAGGCGACGTCAACCCGCTGCCCCGGCTGGAAGCACCGGTAAGAGAGGGGGGAGAGCGGGGGAAGGGGGGTGAGAGAGAGAGGGGGGGGTGAGAGAGAGAGAGAGAGAGAGAGGAGAGAGAGAGAGTGTGTTAGTTAAATGGGGTTATAGGGTGTGTGTGTGTTAAATGGGGGCATAGGGCATTTCTGGAGTGGCGTTAAGGGGGCATTTAATAGAGCACTCTGCCTCCTGAAATGCCTTATACCTCCCTATATGCCACTCTGCCCCATAATATGCCTTTTAACCCCCTAAATGGCAGAGTGGCATATAGGGGTATAAGGCATTTCTGGAGGCAGAGTGCTCTATACAATGCCTTTTAACTCCCTTAATGCCACTCTGCCTCCTGAAATGCCTTATACCTCCCTATGTGCCACTCTGCCCCATAATATGCATTTTAACCCCCTAAATGCCAGAATGGGATATAGGGGTATAAGGCATTTCTGGAGGCAGAGTGGCACATAGGGGGTCAAAAGGCATACCATGGGGCACAGTGGCATATAGAGGGTTAAGAGGCATATCATGGGCCACAGTGCCATATTGGAGTGGCAAGCCTGGGGGCAGATGTGCGTAACTGGGGGACAGTTTGGAAAATACAAGAAATAAAAACAAAAGAAATCTTTTTCTCAATCATAGCTTTTATTAAAAAAAAGAGTTTACATGAATTAACATTTACTGGTAAAACTTTTTTCCTTTGGGGTCGTCTTATATTCAGGCTTTTTCTTTTTTTCCTAAGTTAATATTCAGATTTTGGGGGGTCGTCTTATAATCAGGGTCGTCTTATAATCGAGCAAATACGGTATGTACCTGCCATACCATATTGTCTTCCCATCAATAAATTGGTGTAACTGTAAGTTTGGAAAAAAAAAATAGTCACATTTAGTTAAGACATGGTCAAACCGAAAAAAGGGGATACCTTATGTGTATAACATATTTTTGTTTTGAATTATGTTACCTTTCCTGATTCCCCTAAATGTATAGCTCGCTCTCTCTTGTCTTATCGGATGTATTTTTACTGGAGTATATCCCAATTTCTCTTTGTGCAGGGACCTATATCCAAAAAAACTACAGTAATTTTGATCTTTAAAGTTAAGGAATTGTAACCTATATTTTTCCTAGGCCTATGTTTGTGTTGTGTTTTCAGCCATATCTATATTGTCACCTTATTTTTGTGTATTTATTATTACCTTTCTTGCCCGTCTACACACTTTAACTGTTTAAAGAGGTGTTACGTATATGCTCAGTGTGTTTTGATTAATAATATCATCTAAGAGAACCATGAGTGAATTAGTGAAAAAAACTTTTTTCCCCACCCACAGCCATACAGAATATTTAACACCTGGCTTGGGGAGCCATCTAAAAACATTCTTTTGGCTGAAGTGTTGAATGTCATCAAGCAAGAAGGTCTTCTGCACAATGCAGTATGTGCTGGAAAGGTCCTTTTGGATGGGCTGCAGGATCTCCAGGTAACACTTTAGTATTATTATCCACCAAATAAAGTCAAATACATTAGAAATCCTTGGGAGAGCTGTGGTTGAGGGTTGTGTTGTAATGCAACAGACCTCAAGTTCACAGTTAGATCTGCCTAACTGGCTATTGGTGACAACGGAACTGCTTAAATTGGGACAGTTGTGAGGTATGCATACAATCTCATACCTACATGACCCCAGAATAGTGAGGACAAACAAAATTTCACAAACAACCCTAAAACAACTGGTATTGGCACCGTGACTGTGGTATATATGTGTGCGCAGGTTTCACACCTTTTACAGTGACAGGGAGAAGTGTCATCCATAGTCGGTCTCTTTATGGAGCTCCTTACTATAAGTTGTTTTAGGTTTGGAGGTTGTTTGTAACAGTGCAGAGGAGGGAGTGGGAATATTTATTTTAGTTTCTCATCGGTATATAGTGTAGTTTAAAGGTCTTTTGCTATTTTGCATAAAGAACAAGAGAAAGGAAGATATGGAAATACAAACTCATGACAAAATTTGACACCTTTAATTCAGGCCAAAATCTTAATAAAGAAATGATGTTGCATTATTCATACAATCAGTCTTACACATAGACCCATGGTCTGTGACAGTCTACAATGTCACAACAGACTGTTGGGGCCAAATGCTAAATTTCACACCAACCTACTAACAGCACATTCATCACATTTGCATTTCCTCTTAATACCACTACAGCAGGGGTGTCCAAGTTTTTTCTGCAGTGGGCCACTTCATCAGAATTGTATACGTGCGTGGGCCGCACTCATTTTTCACTGTGAGAAAATATGGCCTTTTGACACAAAACCTTTACTTTTTCCTCTCATTGATTTCTGGGCCTAGAAAGTGTTGTGACTACAAATTCAGGATAATTAAAAATGAAATAGTTCTATTTATTCTAGGGATGCACCAAAATGAAAATTCTGGACCAAAACATTCACGGTTCACTTAGCCAAAACCGAAAATAACCCCCCACCCACACAAGGGGGGCAGCTAGCTAGGTTTCAGCATGTTAGCTGAAACATGTCAGCTGTTAGCAATCACACTCCTATCATGCCAAGTCAGCCAGTACATGCTGGTACAGGGTGGCTGTAAGTGATGTGCAGAACCCATAGTGCTGGCAGCATCAATACACAAGGGGGGCAGCTAGCTAGGTTTCAGCATGCACGGGCTGAATTGGCATGATACGAGTGTGATTACTAAGGGGAACACCCTTCCGATGTCCACCGGTCACCTCCATGAGGGCAGCTGCTCCCCAGCCCAGCGTGCTGGCGTCGGACTTCAGGACGCGATCTGGATGGGAACCGAAAACTGCACGCCCATTCCAAGTTTACTTCTGGGGTAAGGTGGACCGGATGATGTCGAGCCTTAAGGCGGTGAGGTATATGGTAGTGTAGAGGACCCCGGAAGATCGCCTGAATAGAAGACACGAGTAGACCACCACACGCACGAGTAAGCAGAGGGAGTAGGAGTCCTTCTTGAGCAGGGCGCAGATCTCCTTCTGGATAGCAACAATCTTTGTCCTTGGAAGCTGCAACATCGCCGCCCTGGAGTCTATTTCGAAACCCAACAGGATGCACTGGCTGGGGTTTAGCTCAGATTCGAGTGCGTTGACAATGAAACCTGTCACGGAGCTGGCTAGTCCGACCGACTACCTCCGCTGTCTTGGGCTCCCTTAGCCTGGGACACCACACTTTCCCCGGTTCCCCAGCCACTAGCCGAGACTCAGTGTAGGGTAAAACCAAACGAAGACTGATTTATTTCTCACGCACAGGACTGGATATATCCAGCAAAACACATATTAACATAAAACAAGATATTGGGACACAAACCGCCCCCTTAATCTGCCTCCCAGAGACAACAGGGGCAGAGATTAACAATACAATAGGGGGGAAAACTGATTTATACAACATTACTAAAAGAATGGTGGTCACTCCTTGGTGGCAGATCCTGGCTGTCTGCTGGAGATAATCCCCTCAGCCAGTGGTCCCAGTGATGGAGGCTTCCGTCACAAAACCCAATTGATGAAGCGTCTGAACCATGAAAAACCATCTGACCCCCAAGGGTGTCCCGACAGCTGGAAAAAAGGATATCGTCGAGATAAACAATACATCAGATACCTTGAGATCTGGGGGCAGAACTGAGACCGGGTGCAATATGAGTTGCCATACTTGTCTTCCCCAGCGGAATTGAAGTAAACGTCCTTGAGGTCCAACCTAGTGAACCAATCTCCCTCCGACATAAGGTCCCGCAGAAGATGGATACCCTCCATTTTGAAGTGGCGATGAACCACAAAAGCGTTTGGAGCCGGTAGGTTGATGACCGGGCAAAACTCACCGGAACGTTTCCGGACCTGGAGTGGCGGGGAGACTAAATCGATCCAATACCCGTGCACCGTCTGGAGGACCCAGGGGTCTGAA
Source organism: Spea bombifrons (assembly GCF_027358695.1). Lineage (NCBI taxonomy): Eukaryota > Metazoa > Chordata > Amphibia > Anura > Pelobatidae > Spea > Spea bombifrons. The sequence continues at coordinate 21,285,805 of NC_071093.1, read as the reverse complement.
GTAATCCAATCACAGTTGTGGAAAAAATGCGAGATCCTGCCCGGAACCTGTGGAGGGGACAAAAGACAAGAAACATCTGGACTTACCGAATCCAGAGCGACCCTGGGGAAAACTGTGGAACCTCTGCCTCTACTTCCTCCTCTAGGTGTGAAAAGCCTTATGCCGTTCCGTGGCCACAGCTACATTGGCGGTGCCTATTAGGCAGATCACACGCAAGGCCCACTCCCAGATAAATTTAGGATCCAAGGGAGTGGCCTGCAGGAATGCTTCGTCAGCCAGGGAGAGTATTAGAGCGACCAGCCCCACTAAATCCAGGATCTTATCCTGAGCGGACTTGAGACCCTGTTCCAGACCCTTCCTAAGATCTCTCTTATTCAAAGAAAGGAGAGCGACCACATTAGGGTCGAACTCTGAGGTCACAGCCACCTTGTCCGGAAGTGAGGGGCGGGGACACTCAGCCCGAAGCTTGTTGCGCGCCTCCTTAGGAAAGGGTCTGCGCAACCACTTGTGTAAGTATAGTGCAATATACTCTGGTGGAGCCCACTCAGCGGCCCTGGGGTGGCACATCGTGGTGGGGTCAAATAAAGAGGAGCCGGTTGGGTCAAGGACCGGGCGGTCCGTCGAGGTAGAAGCCGAATGGGGGTGATGGATGCTCTCATAGAGTAATGGGGTTCGGCATGGTGGGGCTCATCCACCAGACACTCACGGACGAAGCGTGAGTCCATGGTCCTGGACGAAGCCAGGTTAACAGAAGCCTTTGACTCATCCGCAGAGTCTGCCTGCAACTCATCCACTATAGACAGTGGGAGTTGAAAATGATGCTCATATCCAGAGGGCAGGGAGGTGGCAGAGGTTTTTGGGTGCTTTGCTGGGGCCTTGCCTTTACCAGCAGAGGCACTATTACCCTTCCAAGGGTGCTTAGTGTGGCCTGCCTCCTCAGATTTCTCGGGGTCAGAATCCATACTGGCAGGGGCCACAGGGGAAAGAGGGAGAGTCTGGGCAGACTAGGGTATAGAGGCAGACATCTTAGAAAGAAAAGTCTCCACATAGTACACAAAAGAAGGCTGGGAGAATTATATATAATAGGGGCTCACCCTAAAAGACACTCCCTAACCAGGCTTACCCTGGATATAGGCATTCATTATTACTGATGAAGGATGCAATGCATGCTGGCCCATGAGAGTTTATAAATAAGCTGCTCTGAAATAGACAGACACCCTGGCCACAGGGAATATAGAGGGCTCGCCTCAATCAAGACAGGATTAAACCTGTAACACACAATTCTCAGTGTATACCTTGCAGTATGTAAAAAACTAATGAAATATAGAAACCAAGATAGCAGCCAGAGAAAGAACACATGTGGCAGAGGTAAAAGAGCTGCCACTTTCAGAAACAGCAGATGTTACTCAAAACGGAGTGCTCACCTCCAAATAGACAAACACCCTGGGCACAGGGAATATAGAGGACTCGCCTCAACCAAGACAGGATTAAACCTGTAACACACAATTCTCAGTGTATATATTGCAGTATGTCAAAACTAATGAAATATAGAAACCAAGATGGCCGCCGGAGAAAGAGAGCACAGGCGGCAGAGGTAAAAGAACTGCCACTCTCAGAAACAACAGATGTTATTCAAAATGGAGTGCTCACCTCCAAATAGACAAACACCCTGGGCACATGGAATATAGAGGGCTCACCTCAATCAAAGGCAGGATTAAACCTGTAAAACACAATTTGCAGTATGTCAAAACTAATGAAATATAGAAACCAAGATGGCTGCCAGAAAACGGGGAAAAGACCCCTACACCAAAGACATACAAAGAAATATAAATGAATATAAGTATAACAATAAAATAACTATAAATAAAATAGAAAGAAAATAAGCACCAAAATATGCATAACAAGCAAAACTATATAAATATATGTGTGTGTATATATATATATATATATATATATATATATATATAATTAGACAATAAATATCAAGCAGAAAGAATCATAAACAAATGATCTGACCTGCAGCTACGGTGAGCAGAATAGTGATGTCCGGATCATGAACGAATCGTTCATATGATCCGGTTCTTTTTAGTGATCCGGATGAGTCGGTTCACTAGACTGAACGATTCGTTTGTAGCGGTTCAGTCTGTGAATCATCATGCAGCTGTAACCTGATCCTAGAGCTGTGAGTCATCTGCAGAGCACTCTGGGGTCAGGTTACAGCTCATTAATTCTCATAGGAACGATGACTCATAGAGTCAGAGAGTCGTTCAAAGAGTCGAATGATCCCAAGAGTCGAATGAACCGAAGAGTCGAATGAACCGAAGAGTCGAATGAACCGAAGAGTCGAATGATTCGAATCTTACAGGGATCCGAATCTTACAGAGATTCGAATCATTCAGAGAATATTACTGATACCATACTTTTATAAATAAATACATTAATAATGTTCACACTGCCCCCAGGATTTAGATTCCCCTGAGTTTGCCCCCCTTTACCTATAACTGCACCTACAGTTAACTTTATTAAATTAATTAAATTAACCCTCAGTCATCAGCATAAAATTAACCCTTATACCCCATCAACCATAACTGCCCCTGAAATTAACCGTAAAGATCCCATTAACCATAACGGCCCCTGAAATTAACCCTAAAGACCCCATTAACCATAACGGCCCCTGAAATTAACCCTAAATACTCCATTAACCATAACTACCCCTAAATTAATTGCATGTACTCCAGATAAATTACCTAATAAATTGGTATGGTTGATGGGGTCTTTAGTGTTAATTTGGGGGCAGTTATGCTTAATGGGGTGTTTAAGGATAATTTAGGGGCAGTTATGCTTAATGGGGTCTTTAGTGTTAATTTGGGGGCAGTTATGCTTAATGGGGTGTTTAGGGTTAATTTGGGGGCAGTTATGCTTAATGGGGTGTTTAGGGTTAATTTGGGGGCAGTTATGCTTAATGGGGTGTTTAGGGTTAATTTAGGGGCAGTTATGCTTAATGGGGTGTTTAGGGTTAATTTGGGGCAGTTATGCTTAATGGGGTGTTAAGGGTTAATTTTAGGGGCAGTCATGGTTGATGGTGTGTTAAGGGTTAATTTTAGGGCAGTCATGGTTGATGGGGTGTTTAGGGTTAATTTAATGGTGAGGGTTAATTTAATTAATTTAATAAAGTTAGCTTAAGGTGCAGTTGCAGGTAAAGGGGAATGTAAATCCTGGGGGCAGTGATTATTAATATATTTATTTATAACAGTATGGTGACATTCTCTTAATGATTAGAATGCCAATGAAGGCAGAGAGTCGTTCAAAGATCCGGATCTTACAATGATCCGGATCTTACAATCCGGATCACTGTAAGATTCGGATCCCTGTAAGATCCGAATCTTTGAACGACTCTCTGCCTTCATTGACATCACTGGAGGCAGGGGGGAGGATTCATAATAAAAGGGGCGGGGCCAATCGTTAGTGTGCCTGCACGGAGTTACTGGAAAACAGTAACTCCGTGCAGACACACTGAGTGATCCGAAGATCTGGATCATGAATCCGATCATTTCAGTGAACGAATCGAAATGATCCGATTCACTTTAATGATCCGAACTTCCCATCACTAGAGCAGAAAAGAAAGAGGAAGATTAGGGGTGTCGTAGGGTTTATATGCTGCTATACCTTGTTTTTTATTGGTTGTTACCAGTGTTATGTTAACTCTTTCTTTGCTGCTGTCGGTGAGAGTAAAGGAAGATGTGCAAAATAGGAAGCCTCCTGTCTTGCCTTAAAATGATCAATTACATAACAGGTAGCTGTTAATCCTGTGAGCTCCTGTTATCTCTGTGTCCTGGCCATTGTCTGTCTCACGCCAATTATCATTCCACGCCTACACCCCCAATTAATGTCATTATTTATGTCTCATGTCAATCTGTCCTTCCCCTGGATATTGTGTTGCAGGATTTGATCTAATTACTTCCTTCCTGACATGGTAATTAGATCATGTGATATTCGTCTTGCCCCTTTTCTTACTTGTGTATATATAGCTCTGTATTTGGTTTAAATAAAGGAGTCCTGTTTTCACCTCAACATGAGTGTTGCCTGGTGCTTGGGGTGGGCTGCTATGATCCTTTATTGTCCTTGTCAGGACAATAGCCATGCTGAGTAGCTAAGCTTCGGATAGCCACAGTGCCAAAGCAGCTCCAGTGCAGCGACGTCCCCCCTTCTATCTACAACGCTGGTTCTGCCTGGCGCTGAAGGGGTTAATTGCTGTTGTCCCGGCAGGAGGAAGCAACATTTGGCGGGAGTACTCAGTCAGGGTACAGGTCGCTCCCGTCACAGTTCCAATATTTGTATCGTATCTTGAGAGGTCTAGTTGTTTCACTTATATACTTATACTTATATACAACAAATCAGATACACCATGACAATTAATAAAATTATTTACATTAAAAGACTGGCCTATTGTTTTAGAACAAAAGGTGTTCTGCATTCTGAAAATATTTTTACAAGCCTTACAATTTGCAGTTTTATAGTAGCCTTTTTATGACCTAGCCATGTATCTGTATTCTCTTTTATTGGACACTCTTTGTAAACTTGAGACCAATAGGCTCTTAAGATTTGGATGGGAGTGTATGATTGGTCCTAAAACTAAATCTGCTTTTAAAATATAAACATTTTTACCTACTATAGTTTAAAAGGATGTTTTCACAATTTTGTTTTTTTCTTGGCCAGAGTTACAATATTTTGTACTGTTTATTAATAGGTTATTGTGCCCTATTGTTTTACTCTTGCTGCATAAAATCACTTTGATTCCATAGGCCGCCTCTTATAAGTATTTATAGGGCAAATATTAAAAGGTGCATGTATTTTTTTCCAAATTTGGCATACCTAACTTCAATAGAGATCACAAATCTCAAAACCACTACGTAAAGTTATATCGGTCCAAAAAGTAGACAACCCACTATTGTGCTGTGGTCATTTTTGCCTTATACCCCCTATATGCCACTCTGCCCCCAGATATGCCTTATTCCCCCCTTATTTGCCAATCTTCCCCCTGAAATGCTTTATACCCCCTATATGCCCTTCCGACTTACCAATGCATTTGGTTTTCCCCGTGATCCAGGCTCCCTGGTGTTAAGTAGGGACAGCCAGTCGACATTTGCACGCCACCTCTGCTACTACCTGACACTTCCGCTGGGGCTTCTACGACTGAGCAACGGAAGCTCATACCGGTGCTCCTTCATAGAACCCCCGGCGGAAGTGTCGGGTAGCAGAGAGAAGGATTCGGGTCTCCTGCAGCCTGTGAACGTCTGTGTGATGTGCATAGAAAACCTTCACTGCTGCAGGCCGGTACATCCACCAGGGCTTTTATGGTGGAGCACCGGAAGGTCATGTCACTCCGGCGCTTCTGGCAGAAGTGCCGGCAGCAGCAGAGGTTGTCTGCGCGCATTACGGAGATGCTCACCAGCTGCCAGACATTACATTACATTTATTTATAACGCGCCCGCAGATTCCGCAGCGCTGTTACAGTCAGTAGAACAATTTAGAAACGCATACAATAACAAACTGGTGCAAAGGAGGAGAGGACCGCTTGGATGGGGATGAGTTGATCTGGTTCCGACGATGTGTTGAAGCTGTTGATTGTTCAGATGGCTTGATTATGATGATGGTTGGGAGTAATGGTAAGGAATGTTGTATGCTTCCCTGGACAGGTGGGTTTTCAGACAGGAGGGTCCAGGTCCCCTGCAGCGCTGCGGGGGATCTGAATCTTAGTCTTGTAGCCAGAACGAGTGTTGAATTCAGTCTTCCATTCATCATCAGCACGGATACAAATGAAGTTGTAAGCCCCCAGCTTAGTATAAATAGTAGCCCCATGCAATCTGTCAAACAATTCGAAAATGAAGGGAATAGGATACGAATTACGTCTGGTCATCCTATTTAGTCCTCTGTAGTTTATACAGGGGCGCAAATCGACGTCTTTTTCCCAGACAAAGAAAAACCCAGCATCAGCGAATAAACCCGCGTTTCAGATTCTCGATGTAAGCCTCCGTAGCCTTGGTCTCCGGAATGGATAACGGATAGACTCGACCTCTGAGTGGCATGGTAGCAGGTAGAACGTCGATAGGGCAGTCATAAGGTCTGTGTGGGGCACATCCATGCTGACGATGAAATGATGACTTCTCTGCCTCCTTTTTGTGGAATACGTCCGCAAAGTGCTGGTACTGTTGTCGAAGCCTTAAGAGTAGTCAAGAAGTGTCACTGGCTTGATACAAAGCTCCTCGCAGTATTTACTTCAAGATGTAATCTGCCTGGTAGCCCAGTCAATGGTGGGGTTATGCGAGTGTAGCCAAGGAAATTCCAGTATTATGGGAGCTGATGGGGAACAGATAATGAGACTAACAGGAACAATCATACGAGTTATGGGGGTCTCAGGGGATAATCCTAGAACACTTAAGGCAGGTCCCCTGGACCACCTTAGGTGCGGGCATTTAAAGTCCCTCCTTTCTTCTTCTAGACCTCTCCTGTTCAGTGAGTCTGGTGGCTCCCAACTGCATGGGTTCCTTAAGGGGCAGAGGGCATAGGTGGGGAAACAAACTCTGAAGCGAGGCGTATGTTAGGTCGTCTTCCCCTCTCTCTCTGTGATTGTCTTCCTCAGAGTCTCAGATCAATATGAGTCACAGACACAATTACACTGTCCAAATCAGTAGTTGTGTCTAGCAGCTATCTCATCCTTTAGAGTATGAGACAACCAATTTAAGAAGGCTGTGATCGACTCCTCGTTAGTCCAGTTCATCTACGCCATCAGCGTGCAGCATTAAACAGCATAGTCCATGAGGGAGCAATCACCTTGCCGAATAGTGAACAATGGGGAAGATGTGGTGGACTTCCTACTGGGAACGTCAAAAACTGATTGCAGAGCCATCACAAATTCAGAGTAGAAGCGAACTGCTGGGGCGTTTCTCTCCCAGAGAGGAGAGGCCCACCTCCTTACCAGTAGACAGGATCAATGGATGACAAGTCGAGGTCAGGATACCAGAGAATCAACGTAAATGAGGAAACAAGCCGAGGTCAAACACAAAAGGACTACCGAGGATAACGCGCACTGAGGAAGCACTATCAGAGGGCAAGGATCATAGGAAACCGGAAGGTTTAAATAGGAACAGGAATGAAGGGGCATGGAATTCAGTTTGGCACCAAAATTAGTCAAACATCACTTTCTGTTTCAGGATCTGCGGCCATCTTGTGTGTGGCGTAATCTCCCATTATAAAGTAATGTAGTTCAGGAGGTTGCACTGGATGGCACGCATGCACAGAATCTTCAGTATCAGGACCTGACTGTGGCAAGAAGGGAGGTCTCGCTCTCCCGCGTGGCCGTCCCGATGGAGGTGGGTGAGAGGTGGAGGGAGGTCTCCCCCTTCTCAGTGGAGGCTGCGGCGGTCGTAAAGTGGAGGAGGGTCTCCCTCTTCTCCGTACTGGCTGCTGCTTGAGCGGTTGCAAGGTGGAAGGTTGCGAAGGAGGAAGCTAACCCTCTTCTCCGCGGCGGTTGCTGTAGCGGTGGCTGAGAAGATGAGAGGGGTCTCCCCCTTCCTCGAGCAGAAGACAGGGAAGAGAAGCGATGCATATGCAGGTACATAACATATAAAGTGTATTTTGATGAGCAAGTCCTAAAATTAGCGTTATATCTTCACAAAAAATTCTTGCATGGAAAGAGTCAAAATACTGTTAAATGCCCATGGGGTGTCTAGTTTAAAAAAAATTATGATTTGATGGGGTAAATCGAATTGGCCCAAAAAATAAGATATAGGCACAGACTGACCAGATGTCTCAAAAGTGGCCTTTAACCTCCCAAATAACCCGACTAACCCATGGTTTAGTGGTATTACTGTACTTGTGAAATGTTGTTTAACACATATTGGGGTGTTGTTTGACAGTGACTTTTACCAGGAGAGGTAAATCCATATGTATAATATGTGTGGGGATAAAAAAAAATACCACAAATTTTGACAAAGGCTGCTGCTTTTTTTTCCCTTTACATAAAGGGCAACCCCCTCCTATTTTTCTGCCTCCTCTATCCTTTCCATGTACCAGAAATCACAACATCCTAATCATTTTGCCGCTAAATTCGCATTCTCACTATTTACCATTGCTGTGAGTTTAAAAATCTTATTCTCTAAGCTACAGGCATTTGAGAAAAATAAGGCATACAAACCCACATAACTACATACATAAATAATGTATGGAAAGACAGCATAGCATGGATAGATCAACACATTAAAACACAAACCCAGCTTTGCATGTATAGATCAATTGAAATTCATATGTGAACTCAGCATGGAAGGCATAGAATCAGACAAACAAATCCTGTATTTGCAGGTATACAATAATCATGTATGGAAACATAGCATTGCAGGTATAGATCAACAGAAAACACAAGCCCAGCATTGCAGGTATAGATCAACTGGAAATCACATGTAAACTCAGCACTGATGGCATAGATCAAATAAACACATGGAAACAGCACTGCAGATATTGATCAACTGAATAAGACATACAAACCCTTTATTTGAATGAATACATAAATAATATATGGAAACATAGCATAGCAGATATGGATCAACAGAATAACACACAAACCCAGCTTTACGGGTATAGATCAATTGGAATTCACATAAAAACTCAGCAATAATGGTGTAGATAAAACCCTCTAAATTACAGGCATATATCACAGGCTGTCCCCAAACAGTCCAGCATTAGTCAACAAACAGTTGGTCCTATGCCATCTTTGTCCCATAAACACCCTGCCTGCAGCATCTTGGTCCTCAAGGCTCAAGCACCCTGCTTGTGCCATCTTTGCCTTTCCACAAATCAATTATATGTCTATGATACACACAAACATTTTTACATTTTTTAATTCTCTCCCTCATTCACACAATTCATCCAACACTTATTAATTTATTCTCTTTCTCAATCTCACTCTTTATTTCAATATTCTTATTACCCTCTTTCTCACTATCTACCCCCTCTCTCATTGTCTACCCCCTCCCTCCTTTCTCATAATCTACCCCCTCTCCCTCCTTTCTCATAATCTACCCCCTCTTCCTCCCTTCTCATAATCTACCCCCTCCCTTCTCATAATCTACCCCCCTCCCCTCCCCTTCCTTCTCATTATCTACCCCTCCCTCCTCATTATCTACCCCTTCTCCCTCCATCCCGATTATCTACCCTTTACCCCCTTTGTAGTTCACTTACCTTCCAGAAGTCCTGCAGTGAGAGCGCAAGGCCTCTTTCTCCCTGCTCTGACGCGATGCGCGCTGCTTCTCTGCTGAGCACCAGAATATGATGTCATATTCCGGCGCTCAGCATAACAGGCATGGCAACCGAGCTAGAGGCCTTGCGGGGGAGACGGAGGGGCGCTGAGCGGTCGCTCATGAAGTTTTCAGTAACCGCTCGGCACCCCACCGTCTCCTCCGCAAGGCCTCTAGCTCTCCCCTCTGCGTCCAAGAAGAAAAGACGGCGCTTCAATTCCAGGGCCATTGCGGGACTGTTCAGGACGTGTGGTCACCCTAGGAGACAACACAGTCCTTTTATGGCCGACCCAGAAGATCTCTGTTGAAGCCGGCATAAAAGCTTTTATAATAAGCACATAAGGTGTTCATCTAGGCAATCAAATTCTACAACTGTACGTCATTATGAGGAAGTGCATGGCCTGGTACAAAAAGTGGCAGTGTACCTAATGCAAATTGCTATCCATAATTATGAATTGTAATATGTAATACTGTGATGTTTTCAAAAAGGGCAAGTCATACTCATTTCTCCAGCTTTTACTGTCCATAATGTCCCTCACAGTCTGGGCTCTACATTGGAAAACATAGCATAATAACTGTGTACTAACAATCCATTAAATTATAATTTCAGTTTTTATTAGTCTTTTTATTTTAAATATCCCTACTCCATTTTCTCCTGTTTTTCTCCCCATTGTCACAGCATCCAGTGATACAAACAGCAGCAGACCCACTGCACTCAAAATTATGCAGTTACACAATACATGAAAATACCAGGGTTTAAGGCTGATATGTACATGTTCCAACCCTAACCCCAAAATGCCCCAAGAATCTGGCATACCTATGCACATTGGACAATTTTGTACAAAAAAAAATTCCAGCCGGAAAAAACACTATTACCTAATGACGCCATTACCATCAGAGATGAAATCAGTGAACAATGTATTCAATCAATATAGAAACAGTCTGTTTCCAGTTCTATGAATAATATACTGTATTAAACAATTAAAGACAATACCAAATCATGAAATTATGAAATTAGCAGAAAAGGTAAGTTCAATATAGACAGTTAATATGTAGGTTCATAGACAGTTAAAAGTATAAAAAAAATAGTAACACAGTAACATAGTTCATAAGGTTGAAAAAAGACCAAAGTCCATCGAGTTCAACCTATATACCTATTGTGTCCCTACTGTGTTGATCCAGAGGAACGCAAAAACCCTTATGAAGCAGATGCCAATTGCCCCATACCAGGGGGAAAATTCCTTCCCGACTCCAAATATGGCAATCAGAATAAATCCCTGGATCAACGTTCTGTCCCTATTAATCTAATATCCATAACTTGTAATATTATTGCTTTCAAGAAACACGTCCAGGCTCCTTTTGAACTCCTTTTTTAGTGAGTTTACCATTACCACTTCATCTGGCAGAGTGTTCCATAGTCTCACCACTCTTAATGTAAAGAACCCCCGTCTGTGCTGGTGTAGAAACCTTCTTTCCTCTAGCCGTAGAGGATGTCCCCTTGTTATAGATACAGTCCTGGGTATAAATAGGTCCTGGGAGTGATCTCTGTACTGCCCCCTTATATATTCATACATAGTTATTAAGTCCCCCCTAAGCCGTCTTTTTTCTAAACTAAATAACCCTAATTCTGATAATCTTTCTGGGTACTGTAGTCCTCCCATTCCCCTTATTACTCTGGTTGCCCGTCTTTGAACCCTCTCCAGCTCCACTATATCTTTCTTGTACACTGGTGCCCAGTACTGTACACTGTATTCCATGTGTGGTCTGACTAGTGACTTGTACAGTGGTATAATTATTTCCTTGTTGTGGGCATCTATGCCCCTTTTGATGCACCCCATGATTTTATTTGCCTTAGCAGCAGCTGCCTGACATTGGTCGCTACAGGTAAATTTACTGTTAACTAAAACTCCTAAGTCCTTTTCCATGTCAGTCGTCCCCAGTGTTTTCCCATTTAATACATATTCCCAGCCTGGATTTTTCTTCCCCATGTGCATAACCTTACATTTATCTGTGTTGAACCTCATCTGCCACATCCCAGCCCAAGCCTCCAACCTATGCAGATCCATTTGTAACCATGCACTGTCCTGTATTGTGTTAACCACGTTACAGAGCTTAGTATCGTCTGCAAAGATTGATACTTTACTATACAATCCCTCTACAAGGTCATTAATACATATATTAAAAAGAATAGGACTAGGAATAGGACTGTCCCCTGTGGTACCCCACTAGTAACAGTCACCCACTCAGAGTATGTACCATTAATAACCACCCTCTGTTTCCTATCCCTGAGCCAGTTACTTACCCACATACACACATTCTCCCTCAGCCCAAGCATTCTCATTTTATGTACCAGCCTTTTATGTGGCACCGTATCAAATGCTTTGGAAAAATCAAGATATACGACATCCAGCGATTCACCCCGATCCAGTCTTGAGCTCACCTCCTCATAAAAGCTGATCAGGTTAGTTTGACAGGACTGATCCCTTGTAAACCCATGCTGATATGGAGTCATACATTTATTTTCATTGAGATACTCTAAAATAGCATCTCTATGGAAACCCTCAAACAGTTTACATACAACAGAGGTTAAACTAACAGGCCTATAATTCCCCTGGTCACTTTTTGTCCCCTTTTTGAATATTGCACAACATTTGCTATGCGCCAGTCCTGGGGAACAGACCCTGTCACTATAGAGTCCTTGAATATTAGAAATAGGGGTCTGTCTATTACATTACTTAACTCCCTTAGAACGCGGGGGTGAATGCCATCTGGGCCTGGTGATTTGTCTATTTTGATTTTTTTTTAGGCGGCACTGCACTTCTTCCGGGGTTAGACAGGTGACATGTACTGGGGCGTTTATCTCACCCTGCTGTATATTACCTGGCATTTCATTTTCCTCTGTGAATACAGCAGAGAAGAATATATTTAATATATTAGCTTTTCCTGATCCCTGATCCCTGTCTATAACTTCTCCCTCATTAAGGGGCCAACACTTTCATTTTTAACCTTTTTACTATTTATATAGTTAAAGAACATTTTGGGGTTTGTTTTACTCTCTTTGGCAATGAGTCTTTCTGTCTCCACTTTTGCTGGTTTTATCTGATTTTTACATATTCATTTTTTTCCCCGATAGCTTTTTTTTTAGTGCTTCCTCACTGCCTTCCTGTTTTATTAGCTTAAATGCCTTTTTTTGCCATTCATTGCACATTTTTATTTATCCACATTGGTTTTCTCTTGTTCCTGACTCTTTTATTCCCATACAGTATGTACCTTTCACATTTAGAATTGAAGATATTTTTAAAAATCTCCCATTTAGTGTCTGTACTCTTGTTTTTGGGGACATTTTCCCAATTTACAGTGTTAAGGGCTTCTCTTAGTTGATCAAATTTTGCCTTCCTAAAGTTCATAGTTCTTGTGGCTCCTCTAAGAGTTCCCTTATTGAAGGACGAGTTATAATGTATTATATTGTGATCACTATTTCCTAGGTGCCCCCTGACCTGCACATTAGTTACTCTGTCAGGTCTGTTGGTTAATATTAAGTCCAGTAGGGTGCCCCCTCTGGTCGGGTCCTGTAATTATCTTTACTTATAGTCAGAAACCGGTTTCCTTTATGAGATTCACAGGTCTCGGTTTCCCAGTTTATGTCGGGATAGTTAAAGTCCCCCATAATAACCACCTCATTGTGATTTGCTGCCTTGTTTATTTGCCTTAATAATTGATCTTCTGCTGCTTCCATTATATTTGGTGGCTTATAGCAAACCCGATCAGTATTTTATTATTTTTCTTTCCATATATTTCTACCCATAATGACTCCACATTATCATTTCCCTCACATATATTCTCCTGCAGTGTGGCCTTTAGGCTGGACTTTACATAAAGGCAAACTCCTCCCCCTTTTTGTTTTTTTCGATCCTTCCTGAATAGACTATAACCCTGTTTGTTAACCGCCCAGTCATAGCTATCATCCAACCATGTCTCTGTTATACCCACTATGTCATAATTTTCTTCAGACATTATTAACTCCAGTTCATAGGTTTTATTGGTCAGACTTCTGGCATTAGTAAGCATGCAATTTAGAGGTGTATGTTTTTTTTCCCCTATGAAGCCTATCCCTATTAACTATTCTAACCCCTCCCTCCACTCCTCCCCCAGGTACATTTATAAGCCCCAGCTCTCCATCTACACTATCTTCCCCTTCTATATTGTAGTTCCCCCCCCCCCATTCCCTAGTTTAAACACTCCTCCACCCTTCTGGCCATCTTCTCCCCGAGCACAGCTGCACCCTCCCCATTGAGGTGCAGCCCGTCCCTACCGTAGAGCCTGTATCCGACAGAGAAGTCGGCCCAGTTCTCCATGAACCCAAACCCCTCCTTCCTATACCAGCTTCTGAGCCACTTGTTTAGCTCCCTAATCTCCCGCTGCCTCTCTGGTGTGGCACGTGGTACAAGTAATATTTCAGAAAATACTACCTTGGAGGTCCTTGCCTTAAGCTTGCTACCTAAGTCCCTGAAATCATTTTTAAGGACACTCGGCCTACCTCTTACTTTGTCATTGGTGCCAATGTGCACCATGACTGCTGGGTCTTCTCCAGCCCCTCCCAGTAATCTGTCAACCCGATCCGCGATGTGCCGAACTCGAGCCCCCCCACTACCAGCACCTGTCTGGCCTGCCCTGCGCTCCTCCTTCCCTCCTTACTGGAGCAGACACCCCTCTGGTGGTCAGAGGCAGTGACTTGCTGCAGTACTGCTAACTCTGAACTAACATCCCCCTCATCTGCCAACCGGGCTAGATCAGGACTAGCCTCCCTGGCGGTTTTTCCCCCTACCCCGCCTTCTAACTGTAACCCAGCTAGCTGCCTGACTGTCCTGTACCTCCATCCCGCTATCCTCCCCCACCTCTACCCGCGAGAGAGCTTGCTCAGTGAGCAGCAGACTCCTCTCCAAGTTGTCAATAGATCTCAGTGTAGCCAGTTGCTCCTCTAGACTCAGGATTTGTGTTTCCAAATGAGCAACCCGCACACATCTCGCACAACAATATGCACCGTCGAAGCGCTGATATCTGGCAGCGCAGATATCTGGGAGAAGTAAATAATTCAGACACACACAAGGTGTTCGTTCTCAGTCACTTCTCAATTTATTCATTGTTGCGAGCGGGTTTAAATACTATTACAGGGGGATCGCTACAAAACCATTTACAAAGGGAAATGTAACACTCAGCATATAGTGGGTAGAACTAATCCACATCAAACATAGACTAAGGTAAAAAGTTCTTATTTACACAAGAGTAAATATCTTCCTAGCATCCAGACAGGTAAACATATGTTATCTCGTTACTTAAGGATGGGAAAGAAATCATTAACAAGACTTGTCTACGTTGGCAAAAGTGTCTACAACAACATGTATATTTAATACAAAATGGTGTTCATTTAAATTTCATATTTACACCTTTTTTCAACAAAATTTTACACTGAACACCACACAAACAAACACAGTGCCCCCCCTTGCAATAGTAATAAATATACTCTCCTTCTTTGCTTGTAACTCCGGAGGTTTTGCCTTCTTTTGGATCAACAGCAACAAATTATCAGATATAGGAAAGGCTGAACTTGATGGACGTATGTCTTTTTTCAGCCTATATAACTATGTAACTACCTATGTAACTATGTAACTTGGTCAGATCATGCTCCTGTAATCTCCCTTGGTTTATGTCAGTTAGAGAATGTGGTAATTGGAGGCTCACTGAAACCTTTCTTAGAGACTCAGTCTTGTTGTGATGCAATAATTATTTTATACTAACTCTGCAGCTGGCATAGATATTGCAACAGCCTGGCTTGTCTATAAAGCCATCACTCTCAGTCATTTCATTAAAGATGGTTAGCATCTCAAAAAGGCTAGACAGGAAACTTAAAGTTTTTAGACAAGTTGGCCTTTATGGAAAGAATTCATACAATTAATTCAATGAAACTGAAAGTGGTAGCACTATGTGAAGTGAAATCTGAGCTTAGTAATTATCTATTATATGACAAACTTCTAACAAGAATGACACACTTTCAGCTCATAAAATTAGAACTAGAGAGGCCCACTCCAGGATCTCTAATTTACTTTTTTCATTGGGCCATAAAGTTAACATGAAAAAAACGGAATAATCTGCTGCTTTTTATAAAACTCTCTCTAATTTAAATGATGTACTACTTCATCATACAGTCACGAAGGAGATGTTATCATTCGTAAACAAGTAAAGGTAAAGTCAAACCTATTTTTGAGAGCCAAGCAAGAGTTTCTATCACAGTCACTTGAGATTCAGACATTAAATTGAACAAGGAAACCAAATGCTACAATGAAAATGATAGCCTCTTTTGACCCAATTATTTAATTAGGGATTTAATTTAGGGTCACCATCCTTAAGTCAAGGACGGCTGGAAAACGACTGGAAAACTTTTGTCCAGTATTGCTGCTAAATTTGGACATTAAATATACTCTTAAATCCTGGCAGACTGAATTTCCGACTAGGTGGGATTTCCGGGCTGTTGGGATCCAGATAATACAATGAATTTTGTGAACTTAATCTCCCGTGTTTAGCTGCTGCTCTTGTTAGACAAAGAGAGAGAATTTGATCACCTATATAATTAAATATTATTAGACAATATCGAATTCTCCACAACAGCTGTCCGCTTTCCCCTTTGATTTTTATGCTGACTCTTGAGCGTGTGGCTGAGGTTATTTGCGATAAATTACTTATATGAGGCGTTCAAATCCAATCTAGGGAGGATAAAATCATCATTTTTCGTCTGCTGCTCCTGTCTTCCTGCTGGCGATTTTGAACCTTTCAAAATATGCAGCCGTTACTAGCAGACTATGCCAAAGTCGTCTTATACAGTATAATACCTCTAAATGCCAAACCCTGGCAATTGTGATTATAAGCCACGTTATGAAAATGGCCCTACTTCATTACCATAAGGCAGCAATACTCTCCAAGGCTTTGCAGGATGCTTTTTCTGCTCGTCCCCCAAGCTGGGTGGAGTTGAACAATTATACTTTATACCCTTATAATTACCAACAGCTTCTCTGGAGCTCCAGTCTCTCCAGTTCTTGGCCACGACTGCGGCTGCAGTACTTGTTGGCAAGTAACCTGCTGATCTAATTCTGTGCTATTCACCCCCAATTGAAACAAGTTATTTAAAAATGTTACAGTTGTAGAAAGCACCTTTAAATCCCGGGATATATAACCTTCACCCGTCTGGCTTTCCTTTAACTACTACAGATTCATCGTCGTATGAAACTCAACTTACACCAGTGGCTTAAAACAATGGGTTTATTAACATAACAAATACATATATATGAGTATATAGAGAAGCGTCTGAAATACAAGGCTCTATGACTCTAACTACACTATGCTAATGACTCTATGTGTGCATGTAAGGATGGGATGTCCCTGTCACCTTGATGTTATCCTTCCTTCTTTCTTTCTGGTTCTCTCCCTCAGTCCCAGCCATTCATCTTCTTAGTTTGTGTCCACTCATCCTTAGGAAGGCACAATCTTGTACCTGCACCAGCTGCCTGTAGAGACCGCTCTTGTCCATGAAGTTAGATTGCCCCCACAGTGAAGTTGATGGTCCTTAGGGCAAATTCAGGGTGGGTCTCTGGAATGTTGATATTGTCTCCTTTTGTTGTAGGACAAACACATGCTTGTCTCCAGCCCAGATACTATCTCCTGCAGTCCTTTTGTTGTAGGAGCTTGTAGATTGTATCTCCTTTTTATTGTTCCCACCTGGTAGAGAGATAGCTCTTTGATGTATTGTGAGTTCCTGGACATTTGGGTTTCGCCACTAGTGTAATTCCTTGAAACTGGTTTACTCAAGAGGAATCCCATTGTGTTGGGAGCCAGCTGTTGTCCTTGGAGATTAATAGTTGACTTATATTTATTACAACAGTATGCTTCTATTATGTCATTTTCCAGCAAAAACAAAGATGCAATGGGAGAAAGAATAGAGCTCTGCAAAATCTGAAGGGGTTGTCATGTTGTACTTCCCATTGGCAGGTCAGAAGACAAGTATTATAGTGCTGGTGTTTGGTTCCAACCAACTGCTTTCTCCTGGGGATAACATTTGTTGATGTTGTAGTTCCAGGCCTGGCTCAGTGCTCTAAATTTGGTGGGATTGTTCTAAAATGATGCTGCTGCACCAAAAAATAGCTCTACTAGACATGATTCCAAACAGGACTGGCAAACATTAAAGAAAACCGGAATCGCCCTTATTAGGGGGAAAAAAAAACAGTATTCTCCTTGTTATTTTATTAAAAAAAAGGTATGTTTTATAAAATATTTAAATGGAAAAAAGTATAAGAAAAATTAACAATTGAATTAATTTTGTTAATTCATATTAAACCTTAAAATGAGGCCAGATCCCACGACGAAATCTAAGCAAAAAGCTACAAATTTTCAATCAAAATTTGCGGGCTCTTTCACTCACTCTCTCATCCACGTTCTCACACTCTCGTCCACATTTACGCTGTCTCATGCTCTCTGGATGTCTCATTACCTTCTCTACCAACCACTTCCTCTTCTGTCTCACATCTTGTTGTATTTTATCTTCTTGTTGTTCTCTTTTCTCTCTTCTTTGTTCTTTCTTCATCCCTGAAAGGGATGGTATGGCCCCCACAGATCCCTGATCTCATCATCATCGAGTCTGTCTCAGATTGCATGAAGACCTGGGAAAGCATGGCCCACAGCACCTATCGGTATGTTGGGGGTGTTGATGGAGCTGATGCCAGTGGCCCGCTGGTTTCCCTTTAATACAAGTGTGACAGAATTACCAAGCCATCATGGAGCCAACAGAGTTGGTCGATGCCATCCACGCCCCAACCAACGTTGGGATGACATAACCGTTGACTTTATTGTTGACTTGTCCCTTCACAAATACATAATACCATTATAACGGTGGTTGACAGGTTAACATGGCATCCCACGTTCCATACTTTCAGAGGAGTGCAATTTACCTCTCGCTTCTGGTCGGCGTTTTGCAAAAGACTTATCTTCTGCTTACCATCCACACGTCAGTGGACAAACTGAGAGAGTCAATCAGATATTGGAGCAACATCTTTGTTATGTAACTCACCTCCAGGACAATTGGCTACTAGTTACCTCTGGCAGAATTTGCCTACAATAATCACCTTCAAAGATCCAGTGGCATGTCGCCTTTCAAGGCCAACTACGGTTACCACACTAGATTCCTTCTAGAGCTAACTCAAACCCTTAACGTGCCAACAGTAGGTGATCTTGTGCAAACCATTCAACAAACCATCCAGGTTCTTCAACAGTGGCTCCTCAAAGCACAAGACTACAAAAAACACTTTGACAAACACAGACAAACACAACCCTCCTATGAAGTAGGTGATAAAGCGTGGCTCTCCAACTCATATAAAGACCTCTTGCCCATCAGAAAAATTGGGTCCTAAAGGGTTTGTGGGTCCCTTTCCCATTACAAAAGAAGATGGGTACCCGACTTCAAATCCAAGAGAAGACAACAAGCTTCACCTCCTGTTTCAGTTAGGCAGAGAAAATCTTGGAATCCCATATGCAAGGCCATTTGGGATATCTGGTTCAATGGAAGGGCTATGGACCTGTTGAGTGTACTTGCAACTCAATACCAACATCCATGCCCCCTACAGAATCATGACTTTCCACAGTAACCACCCAGGTCGTCCTATGCCCCACAGTGCTTGGAGATCACATGTAAGGGGGAGGTCTTGCCCCGAGATTCTTCACCTCGTGGTGCAGCTCCTGTTCAATAGGCCCCTCGTGGAGCAACCACACGTCCGCGGGGTAGGCCGCACCCTCAGCTTCAGACGTGCACCGCTGCGTGCGCCTCTGGTGGCGAGGAGGGCACAGCTTCACACCTGGAGGTGTTACAATTGCTGATTGGGAATGGAGGTGGAGTGTTCCCACTGCACCTCTATCTCTGCTACACAAGGGGGAGGAAACCAGGTGTTAGAAGGAGCAGTCTATACCTGCTACCCCTTTAAAAGCCCTGCATTCCCTTCACTCAGTGCTTGATAATTGTACCTTGTTGCTGTACTCTTTACCCTATAGCTTTGTCTTTATAGTGATTTCCTGGTTTTCCTTCTCTGTACATTCTGAACTCCGTTACCCTTTGACCTCAGCCTGTGACACCCATTTTTGCACCTACTCTGTCTCAACCTTTGGATTATCCTGACTACCCATTTGGATTTATCCTTTCTTATTAAATTGTATTTTCTCTGGCTCTCTCGTTCCTGAGCTAAACTCCACAACCCTAGCCTGACAAAGTGTCTCTATTACCACAGGGTTACGTAATGCACATTACATGACCCGCGCTGGGCGGTCTTCTGCAGCCAAGCAACGGGGACGACTTCTCTGTCCCCCAGGTAAGAAAACAGGCAGGCCGGCCCCAGTACACCTGACATACCTCCCTGATGGCGACCTTGCCTTTGTGTACAATTAACTCATAGTCTCGCATATTTTGGCTTGCTGAATACACGTCCTCTTCTAAGGCCTCCTATTCCATGGCGGTATTGAAAGCTTTTTTTGCCTTTGCTTCAGAATTTTGTAACATTAGGCTACCCAGGGAGGTAAGTAAAAATTGCTCACTGTTATCTTCTACACACCTCTTAATTATTTGGTTAAGGTGTTTTAATCAGACCCTTTGCGATAGGTATATAAAAAAAAAATCAAGCACTTAGCTATGCAGTCTACGTCCACAAAAATTTGTGAAAAAAATGAGTCGTTCTGAAGAGCTCTATGAATTCAAGCATGGTACTGTTAGACGATACCACCTTTGCAATAAACCAGTTTGTGAACTGTCATCCCTGCTAGATATATCACGGTCAAGTGGTGTTAGTGGTGTTATTAAAAAGTGGAAGAATTTAGGAACGGCAGCAATTCATCCATGAAGTGGAAGTCCACGTAAAGTCACAGAGTGGGGTCAACGCAGAGGCCAATGCTCTGCTGATTTCATAGCTGAAGAGTTCCAAACTGCCACTGGCTTTAATATCAGCACAAAAACTGTGTGACGAGAGCATCAACGAATGGGTTTCTATGGCGGAGCAGCTGCATGCAAGCCTCCCATTACCAAGTACAATGCCAAGTGTTGCATCGAGTGATCTAAAGCACGCCGTCACTGGACTCTTGAGCAGTGGAAACGTCTTCTTTGGAGTGATGAATCACGTTTCTCTGTTTACCAGTCTGATGGGTCTGGGTTAGGTGGATCCCAGGAGAATGTTACATGCCTGACTGCATTGTGCCAACTGTGAGGTTTGGAGGAGGGATAATGGTATGGTGCTGTTTTTGGGAGGTGTGGCTAGGCCCCTCACTTTCAGTGCAGAAAGATCTTATTAGTCACTATGTACCAAGACATTTTGGTCAATGCTATGCTTTCAACTTGTGGGAACAGTTTGAAGAAGGCCCTTTCCTATCCCAGCATGATTGTGCCCCAGTGCACAAAGAAAGGTCCACATGCATGGTTGAATGAGTTTGGTGTGGAAGAACTTGACTGGCCATGACCTCAACCCCATCAAACACCTTTTGGATGGAACTGGACCGGAGATTGTGAGCTAGCCTTCTCGTCCAACATCAATGCCTGACCTTGCAAACGCCTTACTGGATGAAAATCCATTAAAAACACTCCAAAATCATATGGCAAGCCTTCACAGAAAAGTGGAAGCTGTTAAAGCTGCAAAAGGATGGGGGACCAACTACATATTAATGTCTATGTACTGTATTTAGAATGCAATGCCTTAAAAGTTCTTGATGGTGTAATGGACAGGTGCCAAATACTCTTATCCATATAGTATACACAAACATTTAGTTACCTAGCTTGTGAGACATTTTTTTCCATATACCCTATTTGCTCGATTATAAGACGAGGTTTTTTTCAGAGCAAATGCTCTGAAAAATACCCCTCGTCTTATAATCGGGTCGTCGTATAATCAGACCTCAAATAGAGGTCTGACTATGAGACTAAGAGCCAGATACCCCTCAGCGCTGCTGGGGACCTGGATCCTCCTGTCTGGTAACCCCCCAAAACTTACCGGTGCTTCTGACTCCCCGGTGTGTTGTCCGCGCAGCGGGTAGACGTCTACGTGATTCGGGTAGGACACTTCAGCTGCAGCCGGAAGGAGATGCGGTTAGCAGCGGGGGCTGTCTGCATCCACCGCTCAGACCTTCCCCGACTGTCAGAGAGCAGAGTTCCCCGCACCGCTGCAGGGAATTCTCTCTGACAGTCAGAGGGTGTATGCACGATGGACGCATACAACCCCCGCTGCTAACCGCACCTCCTTCCAGCTGCAGTAGAAGTTGCCTACGTGAATCGCGTAGACGTCTACCCGCTGCCCGCTCAACACACCGGGGAGTTAGAAGCACTGGTAAGTTTGGGGGGGTGTTAAGTGGGGGCATAAGGCATTTCTGTAGGCAGATTGCTGTATGATATGCATTTTAACCCCCTGAATGCCACTCTACTTTCAGATATGCGTTTTAACCCCTTTTATGCCACTCTGCCTCCAGAAAGGCCTTTTAACCCTCTATATGCCACTCTGCCTCCTGAAACGCCTTATACCTCCCTATATGCCACTCTGCCCCAAAATATGCCTTTTGAACCCCTAAATGCCAGAGTGGCATATAGGCGTATAAGGCATTTCTGGAAAGGCACAGTGGCACATAGGGGGTCAAAAGGCATATCATGGGGCACAGTGGCATATAGAGGGTTAAAAGGCATATCATGGGGCACAGTGGCATTTAGAGGATTAAAAGGCAAGACATGGGGCACAGTGGCATATAGGGGGTATAAGGCAAGTCTGGGCAAGCCTGGGGGCAGATGTGCATAACTGGGGGGCAGGTTGGAAAATAAAAGGAAATAAAAACAAAAAAAAATTTTTTCTCAATCATAGCTTTTATTTAAAAAAAAAAATAGTTTACATAGTTTACATGAATTAACATTTACTAGTAAAACTTTTTTTCCTATAGGCTCGTCTTATATTCAGGCTTTTTCTTTTTTTCCTAAATTAATATTCAGATTTTGGGGGGTCGTCTTATACTCAGCGTCGTCTTAAAATAGAGTAAATACGGTATATGATTCTAGGATGGTGACTACATCTGAACCATCAGAGATTTTGTCCAACTTCTGCTTGCCTGCTAATGCCAATTTAGTTGTGATAAGCGTATGAAGGATACATTTCCATACAACGGGCTGCAAGTCAGATGGTACAGAATGAAACAGAGTGATTTCTGGTGCAAAGGACAGAGAGAAGCCAGTAACGTCTTCTAATAAGAACAGACGCACAATATCCCCCTGCATTCACAGCCTCAACAAAATAAGATAGATATAGTAGAGAATACTCCTGCTAGATGTGCTCTTTCCACTGTTGGGCAGAGGAAGATTGCCTGTGGTGTCTTTCCTAGGCCAATATATATCCTTGTTTAATAAAGTTCCTATGGGTAATTAAATTGGCAAAGCATACTGAGATTACATAAGACATATTTAAAACATAATTGTTTATCATGTGGTATTGTTTGAAGCTGGCCCCTGTCCAGATATGAGGCTGATAAGGGAAATCAGGATAATGGTTTCTATGTTTCATTTCTGTGGAATACCCTGCAAGGGATATATTTCCATTACATATTTGTTTTCCTCATCATGAACTATGACTGTGTTAAACGGTTGTCAAGATCAAGCCCAACCCATTATTGTGCTTATTGCAACGTTTTATCTAAAGCAGGCTATTCCCTTACGTGCTAACTGGCAGCACAAGGAGAGGTATTACTGCCCCAGTGAACAATTAGGACAGGTGGAAAATTAAATTAACAATTAACCCCCTTACCCCCCCCTATAAAGGGAACTCCACCCCTAACCACAGTGTGCTTTTTTCTGTCCTTTGGACATATTGGGACAGGTGGTGGTCTCTGTGTGAGACCTTGTGTTAGCTTACTAACCTCTATTTTAATTTTTTTCAGGTGCCCTCCTGTTTGGATTGTGTATACTATTTTTGTTTGCTGCCTGCTGTGCCCGCAGGACGGCCTCATTTCACCCAGCTTTATCTATGTGTTTGTGCTGGATGTATACCTGACTGGTTTGGATGTCTCCTCCCAGCTGCTTATCTTCATGTCTGCTGTACTCATTTTAGCTGCTGAGGGGGAGGATTCCATTCCTTTCCCTCAGCAGCAGTAGTAATCCCTTAGAGATTATGTTCTTACTTGGATTCCTGATTTTCTTTTGTGGCGTCTGACGTCACTTCCGGGGGGCGTGGCTTCCCGTTTTGGTGCTCTGCCAGTGTATATAAACCTGGTAGTGTCCTTTAGGCTGTCTCTTTGTACAGCTATTAGTTAGCCTTCCTAGAATCTGCTGTCTATCTTTGGCTTTGTGTGTTATCCTTCCCTTGCATTTTCAGTCTCAGGGTAGGTATAACTAATAAGATTTTTATGTTTAATAAAACTCTTTATATTATTTTGGTCATCTCTTTTGCAGATGTCTTCCCATACTCCAGAGAATCCTGCTCCTGAGGGGTGCAAGTCCACTGCCAAGCGGAGGCATTGTACCTGCCGCGGGTGTGATACACCTTTAGAGGATGCTTACCCTTATAGTTGCTGCCCAAGTTGCAGAGATTCCCCTGAGGCAGAACCCAATATACGTGATATGATTTGGGTTAAAGATTTTTGGATCCTCTATCAAGAGATTTGAGGATACACTCCAAAGAGACCTAGGGCCCAGTCCCCTCCAAGGGTGGTCCCTATGTCTGAAGACGCTTATCTCACTGTAGATGAGCTTGACTCTTCTGAAGAAGAAGAACCTGCTTCATCATTCTGATTTCCCATTGAGAAAACCCAACGGTTACTAAAGTCCATCCGGTCGGGGGACCAGGATGTTGACTCTAAGGAAGCTCCTTCAAAGTGGATGAGTCTCTCATAAAGTTAATGGAGACTGAATGGAAACTCCCGGAAAAAGGTCCGGTTATCACCAAGCGGTTCAAATCTATGTTTCCACTTAATGAAGACCAGCAGTGCCCATGGGGGGTCCTCCCCCTAAAGTTGATATGGCCATCGCCAAGATGTCCAAGAGGACTGTGGTACCCGCGGATGATGGATCTTCTTTACAGGATTCTAAGAATAGGCGCGTAGAGTGTTCCTTCCGCTGCAATTATGCGGCTGCTTCTGCCTCTTCTACTGTGGCTATAGCCTCTAGTGAGGTTACTAATTTTCTGCGCACCAGAATGTCTCAAATCCAGTCGGATATTGATGTAGGTGTTCCAAGAGACGATATCTTGAAGCAGTTCAAGACAGCTCAACTGGCTGTGGAATTCCTTTCGGATGCTGCGCCTCAACATCTGAAGCTAGCCTCCAAATCTATGGCGCTATCTGCTGCTGCAAGGAGACCCCTTTGGTTAAAACCCTGGAAAGCGGACAACACCTCCAAATTTTCGCTTTGTGGGTTGCCTTACGAACCTGGCAAGCTGTTTGGCAGTGAGCTGGACAAAATCAGGGCCTTTCGGACAAGAAAGGCAAATCCCTCCCCCAGCAGGTTTCTAGAGGGAGGGACAGACTGTCCAGAGGATCCAGGGACCTTCTAGATCCCAATGGCGTCAGGGGACTCAGAAGAGAGGAGCAGGTCACTCCCACAGGTACTATGAGAAGAGAAAGGACCTTTGACGCAGAGAGTCTGGCACCAGAAAGTCCGGAGGTAACCCCTCCTCCAGTACTAGACCCCCTGGTGGGAGGTCGTCTGTCTTTTTTTCTGGAGGCTTGGGAGAGGTCCATACCAGACCTCTGGGTGTTAGATGTAGTCTGGTCAGGCTACAAAATAAATTTTGTTTCCCTACCTCCTCTGAATTTTGCTCTGACAAGGATTCGTTCACGCGCGAGGCAAAGAGTCCTAGAGGAATCTATCCACGCCTATATACAGAAGAAGGCATTGGAGAAGTTCCTGCAGAAGAGCGTGGATTTGGCGTCTATTCGCCAGTCTTCCTAGTGCCCAAGATCACAGGAGACTGGCG
The DNA here is from genome assembly GCF_027358695.1 of Spea bombifrons. NCBI lineage: Eukaryota > Metazoa > Chordata > Amphibia > Anura > Pelobatidae > Spea > Spea bombifrons. Next base: position 21,260,502 of record NC_071093.1, on the reverse strand, counting down.
GATGATCTTAGATCTACGCTATTTGAACAAGTTCATAGCAAGAAAGAAATTCCGCATGGAGTCCATCCGCTCTGTGATAAATATCTTACAGCCGGGAGACGTGATGGTCTCAATAGACTTGAAGGACGCTTACCTACATGTTCCTGTTTGCCAAGCCCACAGGAAATATCTGCGGGTGGCTGTATCCCTTTGTGGCGTAGTGAAACACCTTCAGTTTGCTGCCCTTCCCTTCGGAATCTCCTCTGCTCCGCATACCTTTACCAAGGTTGTTGTTGCCATGGTAGCAATCTTGAGACTAGAAGGCCTAGAAATCATCCCATATTTAGATGATTGGCTTCTAAAAGCCGCTTCTGCAGAAGTTCTGCATTCTCATCTTTAGAAGACTCTGGTTTTGCTCCACCAGTTAGGGTGGATAGTAAACTACCAAAAGTCCGAGTTGGTTCTATCCACTTCCTGGAAGTTGCTGGGGTTCATAAACGACTCGACCTGGATGACTCTCTCTCTGTCTCTCGACAGACACAATCGGGTTGTCAGAGCCGCCAGTTCTCTAAGGACCCCTCAGTCGGCGTCCATCAGAACGCTTATGAAGATGGCCAGGGCCAGCGACTGCGGATGCAGTTCCTTGGGCCCTTTGGCACCTACGCCCTCTCCAATCAGAAGTTTTGGGCATTTGGAATTGCAACCCTTTAGGGTTGAACAAAATGTGCACCCTGTCTCCTCGAAGTCTGTCGCTCCCTCAGTTGGTGGGAGTATCTGAAAGATGGGAGGTCCTTGATTCAGCCAGCCTGGATTCTGTTGACCACGGACGCATCCGTTCTAGGTTGGGGAGTCCCTCTAGAGGACATTCCAGTACGAGGTACTTGGTCCCGTCCAGAGAGCCTTATGTCTTCGAACTTCAGAGAGCTCAGAGCATTCAGATTGGCGCCCCTTCACTTTGCTCCTCAAATCCGCGGCAAAGCAGTGAGAGTTCGTTCAGACAACATGACGGCGGTTTATTACATCAACAAACAGGGTGGCACGAGATCTCAGCCTCTTCTCAAGGAAGTGGGAATGATCCTATCATGGGGAGAGCAGAACCTCTCCCACCTCTCTGCAGTCCACATTCAGGGATCTCTCAATGTGGTAGCGGACCGTCTGAGTCGGGGTCTCAGTGTTCCAGGCGAGTGGTCGCTAAACCAGGAAGTATTTCATCAAATTCGGGCTAGCTTACATCTTCCCTCCAATTTCCATGATACCAAGGGTATTGATGAAGATCAGACAGGACCAGACCTCGATTATTGCGATCATTCCATTGTGGCCGAAGAGGTTGTGGTTCACCCAGCTCATGTGGATGAGTCAGGGTCTGTACTGGCAGCTTCCAATATCAGAGAACCCTGTGTTTCTGGGCACAGGGTCTTGCCTAGATCTGAGAATTCTCAATCTGACAGCCTGGAGATTGACAGCCTGGAGGTTGAAGGATAGTGGACTTTCTTCTGGGGTCTTGAGGACTTTGTCTCATTCGAGAGCGGAGTCTACTAATAGAGCTTACAACCGGATTAGACGCATTTTTTCACTATGGTGTGCGAAGAACAAAGTGGGTTTCTCAGATCCCCCCCATTTCTTCCATATTACAGTTCCTCCAGGATGGACTGGATAAAGGCCTAGTTCCCTCTACACTCAGAGTGCACACCTCAGCCGTATCCTGTCCCAAGAACCCCTTATCAGGAGGTTACTTAAAGGAGCCGAAAGGTAAACACCTAAGATCCTGAGACCAGTCCCTCAATGGGACCTTACTGTCGTGCTCAGGGGGTTATGCTCTCCCCCCTTCGAGCCACTGGAAAGCGTGGACATGAAGTACCTTTCCTGGAAGGCTGCCTTCCTAGTGGCGATCACATCTGCCAGGAGAATTGGTGAGTTGCAAGCTCTGTGTGCCTTTGAGCCTTACACCCTATTCCTGCCTGATAGGGTTCTCCTAAGGTTCCTGACAGCTTTTTTACTGAAGGTTCCTTCATTTCAGAACATTAATCAGGTCATTTCTCTACCTGTTTTTCACCCGGATCCTTCAACAGAAGAAGAATCTCTTCTACATACTCTTGACGTCTCCAGATGTCTGCAGATCTATCTACAAAGATCCGGTGTCTGCAGGAAAGATAAAAATCTCTTTCTACAGTTTTTTGGCAGGACAAAAGGATCTAAAGCTTCCAAACCATCCCTGAGCAGGTCATTAAAGAAAGCCACAGGAGATAGTGGTTGCGCATAGAGGAGAAGAAAGTCACAGTAATATAATATGTGGCTGGCACCGTGTGGTAAAGAGTTAAGGAATGGGTACTCACATTTTTTGGGGACTTAAGCAATTAGTCCCACAAAACTTGCATGGGCGATACAATCCTCGCCTGGGGATATCTTTAGCAGCAGTCCTGTGTAGTTCTTTTTTTGGTTCTCAGGATAAGGTGCACATAATAAGTTAAACAGAAATAGAAACAGGCATAGTGTTTTCTGTATATATAAAATGAATAAAACAAATAAAAACAGTTCACTATACACTCACAATATGGTGAGCAATAAATGGATTGCTCACACCTTCTGGCGTAGGTGGAATGATCCCCACCAAGGATATAAACTTGCGCGATTAAAACATTAAAAGGATACCAGGAGCAGAAAAGAATGGTTTTAAAAAAAAATTATTTATTTTCAGCTTTCTGGTTAAAAACCATTAAAAGGTCAATAAAAATAGCACATACGCGTTTCACCTACTAAATAAGCTTCCTCAGAGTGTCTAAAAGAGCTCCTGGCACTGAAATTCTTATATAATAAATTCAAACAGTGTGAAATTGCGCTAAAATGACATCTTAATTAAGGGGTGTGGCTGATGACATCAGTAACAATTTACATGTTTAAAAATATAAGGTACAATAAAAATAACAGGAAATAAAGTAATTTACAAAGTATATACACATCTGATATATGATGCCCATGGCAAAACTTAATTTTGAATAGTCAGTAAAAAACGAATTATTTATATTTTTTAAGATAGCTCTTAATGTTAACAAACAACATAAAAATATGATTTTTTAATTTTACAGACAAGTAAAACTTAAAACAAACTTAAATCTAATAAATAATCCTTAAAATTTGTAAAATTAAGTAAATTTACTAAAACTGCCCTTTTTTTGTAAACAAAGCAGAGGCTCTTTCCGCCATATTTATTTATTTAATTTTTATTTATTTCTTTTTTGGGGGGGTGATTGAAAAATAATAGTATTATGACAACTCTGTATATAAGAGACAGGTGGTAAGTACAGAAGTGACAGAAGGCAATAAAATAGTGAAACCTGATAAAAACTTAAAGGAAGAGGTGTAGATCAAAATCTACATTTAAACCGTTTGGTATCAATGTTTTTAAGGTGAATATCCAAAACATCTCATTTTTAACCAAAATTTTACTCGTATTGCCTCCTCTCCAAGGGATAGGTATTTTTTTAATCGGTAAAATTTTTTAAAGATTGGGGTCTTTGTTATGCTTTAAAAAATGTTTAGAGACACTGTGGGTATAGTGACGCCGTTTGTAATGTTTCGACAATGTTCCATTATTCTCACTTTTATACATCTGGTCGTCGTAGCCACATATTGTAATCCACAAGTATATTCTAATAAATAAATAACATATTTAGTGTTGCAAGATATACATTCATTTATCTTGTATTCTTTCTGTGTGATATTAGATTTAAAAGAACCTTGTCTGAGTTTTGTTTTATTGGTTGACTTGCAGGCTATCCACGTATTACATTTGTAAACCTTTTTCTTCATTTAAAAGTGTCCCTTTTATTTCTTTTGTGTTACGTGTGTCATTTTTAGTTAAAAGCTTCTTTAAATTTGGTGCTCCTCTAAAAACAATTTTAGGTTCATTAGGGAGTATATTTTTTAAAACATCATCTTCTTTTAGTATATCCCAGTTTTTCTTAATAATCCTTTTAAAAGTTTTGTTCTTGTTATTAAAATCTGTCACTATAGGTAAAATAGTTATCTTCCTTAAGGAATTTGATCAACTCTTTTCTGTCAGTTTTTTCTATATTGTTTATGGTGTTCTGTATTTTCTGTGCATTATAGTTTTTCTCCACCAGTCTTTTTTTTAAAAAAAATGTGCTTGGGATTTAAAAACAGGGGTATCTGTACAGTTTCTCCTTAGTCTCAGCATTTGGCTGTAAGGGATACCTTCGAGCCATGGCCCATAGTGGCAGCTTGATTGTTCTATGAAGGTATTGGTACAGACCTTTTTAAAATGAGTTCTGGTTTTAATTTGATTATTTTGTATGTAAATATCTAAATCTAAAAACGTAATAGATTCTTGGCTGATACTGGAAGTTAAAACGATACCCCTATTATTATTATTTAAACATTTTAAAAAATCATTTAAATCAGGTTTGGTTCCATCCCAGATAAAAAATATATTGTCTATATACCTGCTATAGGTAACCAAGTTTACACTCCACTGGTTTTTAGTCCAGATCATCTCATTTTCCCAGTTCGCCATGAATAGATTGGCATAACTTGGTGCAAACTTGGTTCCCATAGCAGTGCCTGTAAGTTGTAGATAAAAGGAATCATCAAACCAAAAATAGTTATTTTCTAAAATTAATAAAATAGCTTCATTAATAAAATCTATAAAATTAGCAGAAAAATCCTCATTTGTTTCAAGTATGTTTTTTACAGCTTGACAACCTAAATCGTGACGGATAATATTGTATAAAGATTGTACGTCACACATGACCAAAATAAAATGGGGTTCCCACATAAAATTGTCTAATATTTGCAGTAAATTAATCGTGTCTTTCAGATATGCTTTTGTCTTTGAATATATATGAATTCTGGTAGGTTTGAAAGGATAGAATTTACTCCTGATACTTTATGGATTTTGGGTAAAAAATAGATTACAGGGGTTGCAGGGTTGGGGTTGGTTATGTAGCTTACTTCATTTTTAGAAATAAAACCATTTTCTAATCCAGTTTCTAAAAGGTTCTTTAATTTTGTTTTTATTTGTTCAACTGGGTTGCTTTTCAGTTTTTTATAAACTTTAATATCGTTCAGTTGTCTGTAAGCTTCTTTTTCGTATTGTATTTTATTTAAAATTACCAACCCCCCACCTTTATCAGCGGGCTTAATGACAATGTCCTTATCATTGTATAGTTCTCTTAGGATTTTTTTTTCTCTTTTATGGTGAAGTTGTTCAAAACCCAAGGCACCCCATTGTATCAGGAGTAAATTCTATCCTTTCAAATCTATCAGAATTCATAGATATTATTCTCCAACCAGTCATAAAAAAGACAAAAGCATATCTGAAAGACACAATTTACTGCAAATATTAGACAATTTTATGTGGGAACCCCATTTTACTTTGGTCACGTGTGACGTACAATCTTTATACACTATTATCCGTCACGATTTAGGTTGTCAAGCTGTAAAAAACATACTTGAAACAAATGAGGATTTGTCTGCTAGTTTTATAGATTTTATTAATGAAGATATTTTATTAATTTTAGAAAATAACTATTTTTGGTTTGATGATTCCTTTTATCTACAACTTACAGGCACTGCTATGGGAACCAAGTTTGCACCAAGTTATGCCAATCTATTCATGGCGAACTGGGAAAATGATCTGGACTAATAACCAGTGGAGTGCAAACTTGGTTACCTATAGCAGGTATATAGACGATATATTTTTTATCTGGGATGGAACCAAACCTGATTTAAATGATTTTTTAAAATTTTTAAATAATAATAATTAATTTCCAGAATCAGCCAAAAATCTGTTACGTTTTTAGATTTAGATATTTACATACAAAATAATCAAATTAAAACCAGAACTCATTTTAAAAAGGTCTGTACCAATACCTTCATAGAACAATCAAGCTGCCACTATGGGCCATGGCTCGAAGGTATCCTTTAAATCCCAAGCACATTTTTAAAAAAAGACTGGTGGAGAAAAACTATAATGCACAGAAAATACAGAACACCATAAACAATATAGAAAAAACTGACAGAAAAGAGTTGATCAAATACAAAGATAACCTTAAGGAAGATAACTTTTTTTTTTACCTATAGTGACAGATTTTAATAACAAAAACAAAACGTTTAAAAGGATTATTAAGAAAAACTGGGACATTCCAAAAGAAGATGATGTTTTAAAAAATATACTCCCTAATGAACCTAAAATAGTTTTTAGAGGAGCACCAAATTTAAAGAAGCTTTTAACTAAAAATGACACACGTAACACAAAATAAATAAAAGGGACATTTTTAAATGAAGAAAAAGGTTTTTTCAAATGTAATACATGCTTAGCCTGCAAGTCAACCAATAAAACAAAACGCAGACAAGGTTCTTTTAAATCTAATATCACACAGAAAGAATACAAGATAAATGAATGTATAACTTGCAACACTAAATATGTTATTTATTTATTAGAATGTCCTTGTGGATTACAATATGTGGGTATGACGACCAGATGTTTAAAAGTGAGAATAATGGAACATTGTCGAAACATTACAAATGGCGTCACTACCCACAGTGTCTCTAAACATTTTTGAAAGCATAACAAAGACCCCAATCTTTTAAAATTTTTAGAGATTAAAAAAATACCCACCCCTTGGAGAGGAGGCAATACGAGTAAAATTTTGGTTAAAAATGAGATGTTTTGGATATTCACCTTAAACACATTGACACCAAACGGTTTAAATGTAGATTTTGATCTACACCTCTTCCTTTAAGTTTGTATCAGGTTTCACTATTTTATTGCCTTCTGTCACTTTAAGTACTAACCACCTGTATCTTATATACAGAGTTGTCATAATACTATTATTTTTCAATCAACCCCCAAAAATAAATAAATAAAAAATAAATAAATAAATATGGCGGAAACTACATTTCCCAAGATCCTCTGCTTTGTTTACAAAAAACAGCAGTTTTAGTAAATTTACTTAATTTTACAAATTTTAAGGATTATTTATTAGATTTAAGTTTGTTTTAAGTTTTACATGTCTGTAAAATTAAAAAATCTTATTTTTATGTTGTTTGTTAACATTAAGAGCTATCTTTAAAAATATAAATAATTCAATTTTTACTGACTATTCAAAATTAAGTTTTTTACCATGGGCATCATATATCAGATGTGTATATACTTAGTAAATTACTTTTTTTCCTGTTATTTTTATTGTACCTTATATTTTTAAACATGTAAATTGTTACTGATGATGTCATCAGCCACACCCTTTAATTAAGATGTCATTTTGGTGCAATTTCACACTGTTTTTGAATTTATTATATAAGGATTTCAGTGCCAGGGGCTCTTTTCGACACTCTGAGGAAGCCTATTTAGTAGGTGAAACGCGTGTGTGCTATTTTTATTGACCTTTTAATGGTTTTAACCAGAAAGCTGAAAATAAATAAGTTTTTTTTAAAAACCATTCTTTTCTGCTCCTGGTATCTTTTTAATGTTTTAAACACGCAAGTTTATATCCTTGGTGGGGATCATTCCACCTACGCCAGAAGGTGTGAGCCATCCATTTATTGCTCACCATATTGTGAGTATATATGGTGAACTGTTTTTATTTGTTTTATTCATTTTATACATACAGAACGCACTATGCCTATTTCTGTTTAACTTTTTATGTGCACCTTATCCTGAGAACCAAAAAAAAGAACTACACAGGACTGCAGCTAAAGATATCCCCAGACGAGGATTGTATCGCCCATGCAAGTTTTGTGGGACTAATTGCTTAAGTCACCCAAAAATGTAAGTACCCATTCCTTAACTCTTTACCACACAGTGTCAGCCACATATTATATTACTGTGACTTTCTTCTTCTCTATGCACAACCACTATCTCCTGTGACCTCTTATATTTTTCAATTCTTGTTATAGCACACTGTGGTTAGGGGTGGAGTTCCCTTTATAGGGGGGGGTAAGGGGGTTAATTGTTTATTTAATTGTTTAAATCATTAATTTTCCACCTGTCCTAATTGTTCACAGGGGCAGTAATACCCCTCTTGTGCTGCCGTTAGGACTAAGGGAAAACAAATTATCGTTGGAAATTAACGATTTGCTGCCTCCTAGCACAGACTGGGAATGATAGTTTTGTTTCGTTATGGGTTGTTGATCATCAAGGTCTTAAGAGTCATCAGTAAATTCTTCTGCTTTAAGTTTAGATGCAGTCTCAGTCTCAAGTGAAATGCCCTATTACGTCCACAATATTTTTTTCCCCCTCCATTTCCCCCCCCAAACTTTTTTTCCACAAGCTAACTATACATAAATGTAATAATTCCCTGCTGACTCACACAGTTTACAAAAACACATTATTTTCCTGGATTTAGCCCGTCACCCACTAACCTAATTAGCCTCCCACCAAACTAATCTTACTAAGTAAAATAAAATTTGGAAATTTTACAAATTGACTTCTACTAAATTACTTCCTAATGTACAATTAATTTGAACTCAATACAATTCCCCACTCAGGAGTTGTTGGTTAGCTATACCTAGCTAAATTTAAACCTTTTCAAACTGTTTTTCAACAGTGCACGTGTGTGTGTGTGTGTGTGTAAGGGCAGGTACGTGTGTGTGTGTGTGAGGGCATTGTATGTGTGTGTGTGTGTGTGAGGGCAGTGTACGTGTGTGTGTGTGAGGGCAGTGTACGTGTGTGTGTGAGGGCAGTGTACGTGTGTGTGTGAGGGCAGTGTACGGGTGTGTGTAAGGGCAGTGTACATGTGTGTGTGTGTGTGTGTGTGTAAGGGCAGTGTACATGTGTGTGTGTAAGGGCAGTGAATTATACATAAATGTAATAATTCCCTGCTGACTCAAGCAGTTTACAAAAACACATTATTTTCCCGGATTTAGCCCATCACCCACTAACCTAATTAGCCTCCCACCAAACTAATCTTACTAAGTAAAATAAAATTTGGAAATTTTACAAATTGACTTCTACATTACTTCCTAATGTACAATTAATTTGAACTCAATACAATTTTGTTGTTGACATATACCTAGCTAAATTTAAACCTTTTTAAACTGATTTTCAACTTAAATTAAACAATAGTCCTTAAGGGTAAAAAAATGCATACAGATATTCATCAATATCTGATCATTTTGCTGCTTCACTTGATAACTTTTCCTGTAATATAGACCGAGGTTTAAAATATATATAAATATTTTTTTTCTTAGACACGTTATCCACACCTTCTAAGCAGAGTGAGAGGAAGGGGAACATTCTGCTCATTTGACACTCCAGATGATGCCACTCGATCTAAATTGATTCTACAAACAAGAAATAAAGGTATTTATTTGTCAACTATATAAATATCACTGACTTCTGAAGCAGTTACATATATGTATGTGTCTAAATGGGTTTAGCTGTATTAGTCCAGTGGACACTGTAAAAAAAAAAAAACAAAAAAAAAACTTATTGCAGTATGCAATGATACTTTTTATTGGACAAACATGATATTTAAAATACATGTTTTTGAGAGTTCATCCTTTCTTCTGGTCTGAAGCAGTACTAATCAACATGAGGTTAGCACTTTAAACAAGTGATGTTGTTAGAGAAGGGGAGGGTGTGGAGTGCCATAAATGATGGGCCTGGGAGTGAAATCTACACAGTGGTTGAGAAATAACCAAAGGCCAGAGCAAATAAACATAGGATAAACAAATACATTAACATACCAGAGCACTGGCGACCCCTTGTTCCTGTCTCCTTGTACCAGTTCAAAATAGTGTAGGTCGAGGTCAGAAGTGCCCTTTCTAAACTATTTTGAACCAGCATGGGAAGACAAGAGCGTGTCAGGGACACATTACATCACGCAATCTCGAGATGAAACCGAAGCTGTTTGCACACTGTGCGGTAAGCAGGGGCAGGCAGGGGATTGATGGTTATGTATATCTGTTTGTATATATGTATGTATGTGATCATGGATGTGTAATTGTGTGTGTGCATGGGTATATAATTGTGTACGTGAACATGGATATTTGTGTGTGTGAACATGGATGGGTAGGTGTGTTAGTGAGTATGACTGTCACGTACCTATACCCCGAAACCGCAACTTCACCCTGGGAGATACCGAATGGGAAGGCCCAAAGGGAACACCCAGGGCCGAAGAGATATTGAGCAGCCAGAGGACAGGGTATAGGCAAAATAATTAAGGCAGTCTCTGCGGAGTAGATGGCAGTAGCGTGGACAGTTGAGGTAGCACCGGAACTGCAAGACGGAGTGAAGAAATCAAGCCAGGATTCGGTACAGGGAGGAGTTACTCAGACAAGCCAGGATTCGGTACACGGAGGAGTTAGTCAGACAAGCCAGGATTCAATACACGGAGGAGTTACTCAGACAAGCCAGGATTCAGTACACGGAGTAGTAAACAAAGTAGGAGCAGCTAGCAGCACGTCAGACTCAAAGACCACACAAGGGTAAAGTGCAGCAGACCAGCAGGCTTTTTAAATTAGGAGCCACACCAAGCCACGCCCCCGGAACTGCACAGGAGATTGCTCAGGCAGCAACACCCCCAGTCATCTCCCAGCCTGGGCACGCCCCCTCCTATGACTCACACGCAGGTTGCTAGGAGACATGTGGCTAGAAGCAGCTACACTAGTTTTGCTGCTATGCCGCAAATGTGAGGAACGGCGCCCTGACATGGATTCTCCGGAGAGGTAAGTTGTGACAATGACTGTGTGTGAGTTGTGTAAGTGCATGCCCCCCAACTGTCCCGATTTAGGCGGGACAGTCCCGATTTTGGGTCTGTGTCAGGCTGTCCCGCCTATCCCTTTAGTGCAGCTGCAGGGGGGTGCACAGACACCCTATCAGCAGCTGCAGACTAGTCGGGAGATCACGATCTCCCTCTAGTCGGCTCAACGTTAGAGAGCGCTTCACTGCTCCCTAATCACTACCCGCCGGTAAATAATGCCAAGCGCGGGGATATGACGTCATCCCTGTGCTCTGCAGCAATAGCCGGCGCGTAGTGACGAGGGAGCAGTAAACCGAGGTCTGAAGTGATAGACCTTGTGCTCCCACCACAGGATGCAGGATGGAGGCAGAAGGATGGTGGAAGAGGTAAGAGATGGGGAGAAAGGGGTGTAAGGGCAGTTTATGTATGTGTTTGTAAGCGTGTGTGTGTATGGGCCGGTGTGTAAGAGCAGTATAGGTATTTGTTAGCTGGTGTGTAAGGGGAGTGTATGTGTATATATGTGTGTGTGTAAGGGCAGTGTACATGCATATGTGTGTGTAAGGGCAGTGTACATGTATATGTGTGTGTAAGGGCAGTGTACATGTATATGTGTGTGTAAGGGCAGTGTGTGTGTGTGTAAGGGCAGTGTGTGTGTGTGTAAGGGCAGTGTGTGTGTGTGTGTAAGGGCAGTGTAGGTGTGTGTGTGTGTGTAAGGGCAGTGTACGTGTGTGTGTGTAAGGGCAGTGTATGTGTGTGTGTGTGTAAGGGCAGTGTACGTGTGTGTAATGGCAGTGTATATGTGTGTTTGTGTGTGTAAGGGCAGTGTGTGTGTAAGGGCAGTGTACGTGAGTGTGTGTGTATAAGGGCAGTGTACATGTGTGTATAAGGGCAGTGTACGTGTGTGTGTAAGGGCAGTGTACGTGTGTGTGTAAGGGCAGTATACGTGTGTGTGTGTAAGGGCAGTGTACGTGAGTGTGTGTGTGTGTGTAAGGGCCGTGTACGTGTGTGTGTAGGGGCAGTGTACGTGTGTGTGTGTAAGGGCAGTGTAGGTGTGTGTGTGTAAGGGCAGTGTACGTGTGTGTGTAATGGCAGTGTATATGTGGGTTTGTGTGTAAGGGCAGTGTGTGTGTAAGGGCAGTGTGTGTGTAAGGGCAGTGTACGTGTGTGTGTCTATAAGGGCATTGTACATGTGTGTGTATAAGGGCATTGGCTCTCACCAATGGAGTCACCCCGGGAGAAAGTTCAAGTCTTCAACTCCCCGCTCCCTACATGGTTTTCCGCAAGGACCCTGCGTGGGCTATAGAGAAATTAACAAGATAACGATAAAGAATAAATATCCTCTTCCCCTAATCCCTGAATTGATGGATCGGCTACGTGAGGCTCGTATCTTCTCCAAACTTGATCTACTGGGGGCGTACAATCTCGTACGTATCCGCAAAGGGGATGAATGGAAGACAGCATTCCGGACTCGATATGGCCACTTTGAGTATCGGGTAATGCCATTCGGGTTATGCAATGCACCCGCTACTTTTCAACATTTTTTGAATGATGTGTTCAGGGACATGCTCCACAGGTTCGTGGTCATCTACTTAGACGATATACTGATCTACTCACCCACCTTGGCGGAACACAGACAACACATGATTCAAGTGCTAACACGTCTCCGACAACATCGACTATATGCAAAGTTGGAGAAGTGTGTATTCGAAACTACAAAAGTGGAATTTCTGGGCTACATCATCACCCCCCCCGGGGAGGATAGAGATGGACCCCAGGAAAATCTCAACCATACTACAATGGCCTGTACCCCCTTCAGTCAAGGCAGTCCAACGGTTCCTAGGGTTCGCCAACTTCTACCGGTGCTTCATCAAAGGCTTTTCCCGAATCATGCAACCTGTCACATGCCTAACCAAGAAGGATGCTCGCTTCGCATGGACTCCACAAGCCCAACAGGCTTTCGATGAGTTGAAAAGGAGGTTCACTGAAGCACCCATCCTTGTCCTTCCAGATCCCCGCAAAGCCTACTTCCTGGAGGTTGATGCCTCGGAAACAGCGGTGAGAGAAGAGCCTCCTCCACCCAGTTTCTTTTTTCTCCAGACGTCTCAGTCCTGCTGAACGGAACTACGGTGTCGGAGATCGGGAGCTGCTAGCCATTTTACTTGCTTTACAAGAATGGCGACATCTTCTGGAAGGGGCCGATCATCCTATCATGGTGTTTACCGATCACCGCAACCTGGAGTATCTACGGTCAGCACGCCGCTTGTGTCCCAGACAAGCGCGGTGGGCCCTCTATTTCACTCGTTTTCAACTCCACATCACCTATCGCCCAGGGGCTCAAAAAAAAAGGGTGATGCTCTCTCCGACTCCATGATCCCGTCGAAGAGGGTCCCTCGCCTACCCACACCATCCTTCAGCCTTGTCATTTTTTAGCCAAGCAAGGCTCCATCCTCAACCAAATCCGTGAAAACAGTCGGGATCCCGAACAAACCATTGGTCTGCTTCCTCTGCGTTACGAACATGGACTCTTATATAAGGACAAACTCCTTTTTGTGCCCACCAAAGCTAGAACCGTTGTCCTTCATTCTGTACATGACCACCCCTTAGCTGGGCATGGAGGCATCAAAAGCACCTTAAAATTGGCCCAACGCATCTATTGGTGGCCAAACATGGGGCGAGACGTACGGCTATACGTACAATCATGCGATACCTGTGCCCGTTCAAAAGGGAATGCCACGAAACCTGCTGGACTGTTACAACCTTTACCCATTCCTGAACAACCTTGGTCCGATGTGACTGTAGACTTCATCGTCGACCTACCCTTGTCTCACCACTGCGACACCATCATGGTGGTAGTTGACTGGCTCACCAAGATGGCCCACTTTGTCCCCACATCAGGAACACCCACTGCCTCCACTACCGCTGAGCTCTTCATTAACGCTATTTTTGGTCTTCATGGGATTCCATGTTCTATTCTCTCCGATAGGGGGGTCCAGTTCACATCTCGCTTCTGGAACGCCTTCTGTAATGGACTACGTATTGACGGTCGTTTATCCACCGCATACCATCCGCATACCAATGGTCAAACCGAGAGGACAAACCAAATACTGGAGACCTATCTTCGTTGTTATATCTGAGTTCTGCTACAACAGCCGCTATCAACGATCCATTGGGATGTCTCCCTTCAAAGCCAACTGTGGATACGAGCTCAAGCTGCATCCTGACTTACCTGCCTCTCAAACCGTTCCGTCTGTTGCTGAACGTATACTCCTCATTCACCAGGTTCTGAACACCCTCAAATCACATCTCTCCCAAGCCCAAAAGGAATACAAGCGATATGCTGATCGCAGGCGCAGACCCGCTCCTTGTTATCAAGTCGGGGACAAAGTTTGGCTCTCTACATCCAACCTCAAATTACCCGGTCCTGCGAAAAAACTGAACCCCAAATATGTTGGACCATTTTCCATCACCTCCTTAACTGGCCCAGTGGCAGTTCGCCTTGACCTTCCTCCGTCTTGGCGTGTACACCCTACATTTCATGTGTCTCTCCTCAAGAAATGGTACCCAAGCTCGGAATCGTCAACTCACGCCCCTCCTTCTCCTGTCCCAGTTGCTGATGCTGAAGAATACGAGGTGGCTCAAATCCTTGATTCCCGGATTCGTTATGGTCGCCTCGAATACTTGATCCATTGGAAAGGCTATGGTCCAGAGGAACGATCCTGGGAACCTTTGTCCAACATCCACGCTCCTGCCAAGCTACAAGCTTTCCATCGGGCCTATCCTGGCCGCCCAGCACCATGTCGCGCCTGGAGGTCGCGCCTAAAGGGGGGGGATCTGTCAGGCCCCCAGCCCCTCATCATACCCCTTACCGGGGTCTTCGGCTGGACGCCGTGCTCCGTTGCGAGGCGGACTGCGTCCCCGTCCTCCTACCGTGTCTCCCGTGCCCCCAGCCACGCGGCGGATCACTCGGCCATCACGGCCGCCTGCAAGACGCGCTCCCGCACGATCCCGTCCTCATGCGCCATATGCTGTCCGCCGCACGGTAGTGCAGGGCAGACAAAAGTGACCTTACTTAACCCCATGGTGGGGATTACTTATGCTCACAGGTGTAAGTGGTAACACCTGTGAGTCAGTGGGAGGAACCTGGCCTGTAGGATATAAAAACCCAGCTCACCCAGTCTGAGCTTAGTTATTGAGCTTCTAGTACCTTGTGTTCTGCTCTGTGCGACTCCCCATTTATCCTGCCTTTTTGTGTTTGACCTTCTGGTATTCGACTTCGGCTTGTTTCTCGTTATTCCTCCTTTGCTGCCTGCCCTGACCCGGATTTATCACTCGGACTTTGTATTTGGCTTATTCCTTCCATCTGGTGCTACCCTGCTCTACGCTCCCTACCTTTCCAGCAAGCACCCCTGACAGTATGTGTGTGTAAGGGCAGTGTACGTGTGTGTGTAAGGGCAGTGTGTGTGTGTAAGGACAGTGTATGTGTGTGTGTGTGTGTAAGGCAGTGTACGTGTGTGTTTGTGTGTAATGGCAGTGTATATGTGTATTTGTGTGTAAGGGCAGTGTATATGTGTGTGTAAGGGCAGTGTGTGTGTAAGGGCAGTGTACGTGTGTAAGGGCAATGTGTGTATAAGGGCAGTGTACGTGTGTGTGTATAAGGGCAGTGTACGTGTGTGTGTGTGTGTATAAGGGCAGTGTACGTGTGTGTGTATAAGGGCAGTGTGTGTGTGTGTAAGGGCAGTGTACGTGTGTGTGTGCGTAAGGGCAGTGTACGTGTGTGTGTATAAGGGCAGTGTACGTGTGTGTGTGTATAAGGGCAGTGCACGTGTGTGTGTGTAAGGGCAGTGCACGTGTGTGTGTGTAAGGGCAGTGCACGTGTGTGTGTGTGTAAGGGCAGTGTACGTATGTGTGTGTGTGTAAGGGCAGTGTACGTGTGTGTGTGCGTAAGGGCAGTGTACGTGTGTGTATAAGGGCAGTGTACGTGTGTGTGTGTATAAGGGCAGTGCACGTGTGTGTGTGTAAGGGCAGTGCACGTGTGTGTGTAAGGGCAGTGCACGTGTGTGTGTGTAAGGGCAGTGCACGTGTGTGTGTGTGTAAGGGCAGTGTATGTGTGTGTGTAAGGGCAGTGCACGTGTGTATGTGTAAGGGCAGTGTACGTGTGTGTGAGGGCAGTGTACGTGTGTGTGTGTAAGGGCAGTGTACATGTGTGTAAGGGCAGTGAATGTCTGTGTGTGTGTAAGGGCAGTGTACGTGTGTGTGTGTAAGTGCAGTGTATATGTGTGTGTAATGGCAGTGTATGTGTGTGTGTGTAAGGGCAGTGTGTGTGTGTGTAAGGGCAGTGTGTGTGTGTAAGGGCAGTGTGTGTGTAAGGGCAGTGTGTGTGTGTGTGTGTGTGTGTAAGGGCAGTGTGTGTGTAAGGGCAGTGTACATGTGTGTGTGTGTAATGGCAGTGTACGTGTGTGTGTGTGTAAGGGCAGTGTGTGTTTGTGTAAGGGCAGTGTACATGTGTGTGTGTGTGTAAGGGCAGCGTACATGTGTGTGTGTGTGTGTGTGGGCAGTGTATATGTGTGTGCATGTAAGGGCAGTGTACATGTGTGTATGTGTGTAAGGGCAGTGTACGTGTGTGTGTGTAAGGGCAGTGTACGTGTGTGTGTGTAAGGGCAATGTACGCGTGTGTGTGTGTGTAAGGGCAATGTACATGTGTGTGTGTAATGGCAGTGTATGTGTGTGTGTAAGGGCAGTGTATGTGTGTGTTTAAGGGCAGTGTGTGTGTGTGTAAGGGCAGTGTGTGTGTGTAAGTGCAGTGTGTGTGTGTGTGTAAGGGCAGTGTGTGTGTGTGTAAGGGCAGTGTACGTGTGTGTGTGTAATGGCAGTGTACGTGTGTGTGTGTAAGGGCAGTGTGTGTTTGTGTAAGGGCAGTGTACGTGTGTGTGTGTGTGTAAGGGCAGCGTACATGTGTGTGTGTAAGGGCAGTGTACATGTGTGTGTGTGTAAGGGCAGTGTACGTGTGTGTGTGTGTGTGTAAAGGCAGTGTACATGTGTGTGTGTGTGTGTAAGGGCAGTGTACGTGTGTGTGTGTGTGTGTAAGGGCAGTGTACGTGTGTGTGTAAGGGCAGTGTGTGTGTGTGTGTAAGGGCAGTGTGTGTGTGTGTGTAAGGGCGGTGTATATGTGTGTGTGTAAGGGCAGTGTACATGTGTGTGTGTGTGTAAGGGCAGTGTACGTGTGTGTGTGTGTGTGTGTGTGTAAGGGCAGTGTACGTGTGTGTGTGTAAGGGCAGTGTACGTGTATGTGTGTAAGGGCAGTGTACGTGTGTGTGTGTAAGGGCAGTGTACGTGTGTGTGTAAGGGCAGTGTACGTGTGTGTGTGTGTAAGGACAGTGTACATGCATATGTGTGTGTGTAAGGGCAGTGTATGTGTGTGTAAGGGCAGTGCATTGGGAAATGTTCCAAGCACTGAGCTGAAAGACAGAAAACTAATTATAAACAGGCAACTACTGTGCGATACAGTCCTTATATGTCCATCTACCGTTTGTAGGAAGTCTCTGAGGCAGCAACAGCTGCAGATATTAAACTTGAGTGATCATTAAATAACCGGGTGTAAAGCAGAATTGCTTACAAACTGAACAGCATTTCAGACTCCACCATATTACTTTGGGGCAAAAAGCAAAACAAATAGTGCACTTCAACAAGACTTTTATGTCTACTATAACTATGCCTGAATTTTAAGTAATTTCTTATGATACCCACTAGATCATCTCCAGATTGTCTTTCAGAAAACGATAGTAATCTAATATCAGGCTGCATCAAGTTGATGTACTAACCTCTATTTTTTTCTTCAGGTGTTGTGATAGGAGGCTCCGGCGATAAATCAATCCGCTTTAGACCAACTCTGATTTTCAAAGAATACCATGCACATCTGTTTTTAAATATCTTTAATGATGTTCTTGCAGAATTCAAATAAAGAATCTCTGAGCTGCCTTACTGAAAAAAATGACAAATTACAGTGGGATAACTTTTTTCTGTACGAAAGCAAATCATTACCCTTTAAAATCAGTTTATGTGCCACATGTATTTTCATTGCAGAAAGTAGCTTCGTTTATGGTATAGAACATGGATATTAAGGGATATTATAAAATAAGAACATAATAAGCATTAAACAAAGTACATGGCTTAACACAGATAAACATTTATGGTCTTTGAAATCAACAAAACTGCCTTTGAACTTGTTTTTGCTAAATGAATTATATGAAAAACATGCTTTATGTTTAATGTGATTGCTGTATGTGAATCGTTCATGATATATAATATATTAAACAATCATTATGAAGAGTAGAAATTTGTGTGCTGTAAGCAATTTATTAGTAGATCAGCTTTTTAATGTAATTGGCTTTTGTAATTTTTTTTGTAGATGGATGGTCATTGTGTGGGAAAGTATGTTCACTTACTGTGCATTAGCAAATTACCGAAAAGTTTTAGTATTGTGAAAGTTCTTTGTTCTACATTTTGTGTTTCAAAGTGTAATAACACTTAAATATCAGTGAGAAATTGAATAGGAATGCTTAGAACCTCACTTAGTCCCACTTTACCAACAACAAAAATAACAATTAATTTGGAAAATTTGCGTAGAGTATTATGTTAATTTCAACAAAACAGTGTTTTGTCATGGTAAATATTAACAGTTCAAAATACTTGACCAAATAGAAATGTTGTATCCTAGTGTAAACAAAGTGCTTTCTACCCTTCTCTTTGACCCTCCCCCCTTTCTCATTATCTCTCATCCTCTTTCTCTTTAACTCTTCTTTCTAGCTTTCCTCTTTCGGTTTATTTCTCCCCTTTTTATATAATCACACAAGAGTTAATTACATATAATTACAAATAATTGGCATACAATATAAGTATTGTTACCATTTGCATGTGCATGCACACAGAAAAGTAAAAAAGCTGTAAAAACTGCCCATCAGTATTCCCATTTACTCCTGTCCAAAATAGCAAGGCCTCTACCTGCTACTATGAACACAAAAACATTCATATATATGTCAAATTATTTATGACTAAGTACACATGCAAAGATCAAAGCAAACATAGAACACTATATCAGCTTTAGTGCATCTAGAGGAAAGGTTAGCTACAGAGTGTGAAATTATTTGTTTTTTTACATAAAATATATTCTGTGACAATGATTTGGGGATATCTATTAGAAAGCTTCAAGTCACATAGAATACATTGTTTGTCAATCCTCCTTGGTATGTCACAATATAAAACAAAGCTCTTTGAAAAAGTCATTCTTTATGCTGATAAAGTGTTTACACTTGGATTATCTAATAAACCAATGCAGGTAATATAGTTCCAGCATTATATGCAAGAAGTAAATACTATATACACTAAAGATTTTTTTACTGAAACCAACCGCTTATACTATATGTAAAAACTGTCTTTTACATTATGCATGTACTACATGTTACAAGTACTTGGATACAATGTCTTAGTGTTTCAGGAAAAGTGTATAATATGAGCTATCTTTTACACTCTGAATACTAAACATTGCCAAACACAAAGTTGTAAAACAGAAGGAATTGTTGGTTTAAGTATTTCTTATTATTCAATGAAATAAAGTTTAATAAAAGGTTCAGTTTTCAATGGAAAATGTATTGGGTTATTTTCATTTTGTTTAATGTAAATTCTTATTAATCTCAAATGTACTGCACAATAAAATTTGACTTAACAATAAACAATTGTCGTGTAATATTTTTAAATTTAGGTTTGTAAAAAAATTGCATTTAATAATACTTTCAATTAACTGACAGGTCAAGAAATATTATTTAAACAATGAAGAAACTATAACGTCAATTACATATCTCCTATTCTGCTGCTGGTAAAATTAATAAATATAATGCAACAAAGTTTTCCTGCCTAAAATACACTATGTCAATGACATGCTACTGGAGTATTGAGTCAATGTCATCCATGACATAGGTAAATTAAGCCCTTCAGAATGCAAAACAAGGTTCCATACTTTTTCAATTTAGTTGTTCCATTTGAACAATTCAAGCAGTTAAACCAAATGTGCTTTATTAAAACAACTGTGACTACAGCGTGTGATCCTGAATCTTCTACTTCCTGTGTCAGATCACATTTTTAGCTCTACTGTAATTGTCTGCATTGTAAGTGGGGGAAAAAGGTAGCAATGTGTGTAACAGTAGATGCAAGCAGAAGTTTCCAATGGATCACATATTACATCTGATCCATCCCTGAACCCCTCATCAATTGCTGCATCTCCTTGTTTTCACCTAGTATGATTATCACATATTACATCTACACGTGTAATACCCTTGAACCCCTCATCTCTCTCTTGCTGTATCTCTTTGTTTTCACTTGGTATGTCTACCTGCTGTAACGGGTTCACCAAGAGAGCTGTAGTAACTCCCAGAGATCACCCAGATGTATCCTTCTGTTGTCTCCGAAATCACTTCCAGCCCCAGTCAGCATGCACACCTTGGAAACCTGCTATGTGTACCCAATAAGTAGACACAACTACCTTGAATTGACTACAGCAGGAATGAACAGTTTATTGTTGTAAAACATACTCATATATCCATAGAACTTCATTAACATAAATTAACATTGTTAAACAGGTAGACAACCCAACCCTTCATCCCCTGGCAGCAATCCTATTGATGGGATTAATTAAACCATAGCGTTCCTACCTGTGCTATCTTTGTTTGACAGCCAGGCCGTAGCCATCTCTGAGTATCTTGGGGCCCTGTATGACAGGTCTTCTGTCACAGGTGCCCTCTTGTCTAACTTAACTGCAATTGTTAATACAAGGTGTGAAACATCTGCATCCTATATGCAATCACCGTATCTGCCCACTTGTGAGGTAGCGCTATAAATTCCCAGGCCTCACTTGTAAATGTAGCACCAGTGGTCTCCTCATAAGTAAGTGGACTCCCCATAAGTGGACAGTTAAGAGTTATACTCAAGATATACTGGAGGGAAACTGCAGGAACTGCCTTGACAACCCCTCCACAGTCCTACTCCTTCTGTGCTCAGGCGACATTGAATCAAAAAAAAAGAAAAAATCCACTAGGGGGCGCTTGTGTATGCCGGTTCAAAATGAAAATAAATCAAAAGAGAGAAATGATGGTGTAGTATTAAACACAAGTGGTCTTATAATGAGTTTGCATATGCACTCACAGTGTATGTATATTGGTCAAGCCTTGTATCAATCAGCACCTCAGGGTCCGTGTGTGAGATATATGTGGGAGGAAGCACAGAACATATGAAAACACAATGGTATAGTATCGTTATATGCTGGGACATGCCAGGATAAATGCACACTAACAGTTAATGAAGATGTGTAGTGCCTGTAAACCTGGATGCCTTTCAATTATGTTCCTCCTCAGCTTCTTCAAAAATCTCAGGATCCCACTTGGTCTTCAGCCGGTGTTGATGTGCGTCAGGTAATGATACACCCGAAAAAAGTGTATAGAAAAGTGAAATTTATTCCGGGCACATGCCCCAATAGATAAATAAAATAAAATAAACAAATAGTACTCAAACAGAGGTACTATTACTGTATAAAAGGTAGTAAAAGTCCATATGGATAAAATGAGCTCTTTCTCAACGCGTTTCGCCCGAATGTGGCTTCTTCAGGAGTATCTTCTGTGTGTGTTCGTGTTTCTTTTATTAGTGCGCGGCGCCATCTTGGTTTCTCGGCGTCGGTGCGTCTGACGTCAGCTCGTCTGATGCCATCACTCGTTATCTCGATGGTCCGTAGCCGTCTTCTTCTTCATCATGGGGCTCCAAGGTAAGTGTTTCATATGCAAATAAAAGATATTATGAGTAGAAAACATTAAGCCAAGTTGTACTAATATTGATACGCCCTGTGTATATATGGTAGAGACGTATATCCCGCTGAACATATAAAGAAGTGGAGAGTTTGGAAAAGTCCGTTACCGATCACTGAGTGAGGAAAGGTTAGGAAATCCACTGTATTGTTTTAACGAAGAGGGGAAAAAAACGGACGTCCCTTGTTTTACCCCTATAAGGGGTAAGCGGACATCATCATCTATTGATATTAAGGGGGGAGCGGACATCATCATCTATTGATAATTTTTGGATTGTGTTGCAGCATGATATACTAGTGCTGTACTGATAATGCCTACGATGTATTGCAGGACGGATGTGAATTTGAATAACTCCGTGGTAAATACCTAATGAAGTGGAACAAGGCTCGACAGGGCAGCCAGTTAATACGTCGTGGAGAGATTGAAGAGGACTAAATTCCCAGTGAGGAGACGAATGGGAGTATAAAAAATTCTCTCCCGATCCGGAACTAACATATATAATATGGTTTCATGATCTTCATAGGTCTTTATAGCCCCCAAATGATTTCTATTATTAAAATGAATTAATTAAAATGAATTAAAATACTTTAATTTTTTAGTTGTTAAATGAAATAAAACAATTTGATAAAACAATTTGATTTTTGAATATCTTCAATAAAGCTTTTTATGTCATTAGTATTGCTTTGGTTTTTATTGTCATCAATTTTGTTACTGTCTATATACATTGTGTTTATGTATATTGTATGGACTTTACCAAAATGTATAGCGTGGATGAAGGTGGAAGTTATAGTTATATATTAATTGTATAGCTTATGAGTCTATTAGTTTAAACGCCTAGCATATATTTTCCATCCGAGGTGCCTCTGTCACTGTTTCGCTGGACTATTAAGGAAAGTCGTCCCCGCAGAAGTTCTTCTGCCCAAACTACCGCTACTGAGAAGGGAATTCCTGGCAGCAGCAGTCCAGGACTTAGACGATCCCAACAGTGGACAACCTCCCACCAGCTGGAGATAGGTTCTGAGCGGCAGCAGCCGCGGCAAGGCGCAGCACAAGACAGGAGCACAATGCGGGACGTCAGCAGAGCCAGGGGTCGGATACACAGAGCGGATAGTCGGACGAGCCAGGGGTCTGATACACGGAGCAGGTAGTCGGACGAGCCAGGGTCTGATACACGGAGCAGGTAGTCAGCCAAGCCAGAGGTCAGATGCACGGAGGGGATAGTCAGACGAGCCAGGGGTCAAAACCAGAGATCACAAGCAAAGGTACCGAATCGTAGAGCAAGGGAGAGTCAGGCAAGCCGAAGGTCAAAAACAGGGAACTTGATGCACGAGCCAAAATATACAAACTGAAGACCACAACAGGGTGCTTGTGAAAGGCACAGCCGGCTTTTTAAAACTGGCACCATTCCACAAGCCCCTCCCGGACCAGAACCAAAACGACCCCCCCCAGCCGTCCGTCATTCCTCCTGCAACGTGCAGCGTGCCCGGGAGGCGGATCGACGACCGGAGGACGGGTAAGTACACAGGCTCCGGGAACTACTGTTCCCGGGGCCAAATCCTCCCCGTGTCCCAATACCTCGGGCGGAGGGTCGTCCGCTGTTCGGGGAGATGTTTTCCCGGGACCCGCCGACAACCCTTCGCCCGCTACTAGTGCCGCGAGCGGAGGACCGCCCGCCGCCCCGAACGGCCGGCGTACGGGAACCGCGGCCAGACCTCCTCCCGACGGCGTCCGGACCCGGGATGGTGACACTCCCGGCGGCGTCCGGAGCCGGGATAGTGACACTCCCGGCGGCGTCCGGAGCCGGGATAGTGACATTACCCCCCCTTTGAGGGCCGGCCATAGGCCGACACATACCAGGTTTATGCGGAAATTTCTTATGAAAAGACCGGAGCAAAGCAGGAGCGTGTAGATCCCGAGCAGGAACCCATGATCTCTCTTCAGGACCATACCCCTTCCAGTGGACCAGGTAAGAGACTGAGTTCCTAATTTTTTTTTAATCTAAAATAGACTGCACCTCTTATTCCACCTGGGAATCAATGACAACAGGACGAGGACGGTGAGTCAACCGGGTAAAGCGGTTACAGGTGAGGGGTTTGAGCAGAGAAACATGAAAAACCCTGGGTATCCTAAGGGAGGGGGGGAGAATTAATTCATAAGCGACCAGGTTGATCTTGCGACGAATTCGAAAAGGGCCGATATAACGGGGGGCAAATTTCATAGACGGAACTTTAAGCCTAAGGTTCTTAGTGGAGAGCCATACCCTATCGCCATTCATAAAGGAGGGACCCAAACGGCGATGCCGATCCGCATAATGCTTATACTTGTGAGCAGCATCAACCAGAGAACGGCGCACCCCGTCCCAAACTAACGGTAATTGTTTTACATATAGGTCTACGGCCGGAACTTGAGAAGGAGCGAAAGAAGAAGGCAAAGAAGAAGGGTGAAAACCATAGTTACAGAAAAAAGGACTAATCTTGGAGGACTCGTGAACAGTATTATTCCTAGCGAACTCAGCCCAAAGTAGAAGTAAAGCCCAATCATCCTGGTGTTCATTAATAAAAAGACGTAAAAATTGCTCAAGCGTCTGGTTGGTTCTTTCCGTGATACCGTTAGTTTGGGGGTGGTAGGCAGAAGAAAAGGCTAGGGAAACACCCAGAGAGGCACAGAAGGTCCTCCAAAACAGAGCTGTGAATTGCACCCCCCGATCAGACACAACCTGGAGTGGGAAACCATGCAGACGAACGACATGGTTGACAACCACATGAACTAACTCTGGGGCCGAGGGCAATTTGGGGAGAGGAACAAAATGAGCCATTTTAGAAAATCGGTCGACTACTACCCAAACGACGGTGAAGCCCTGGGAAGGGGGAAGATCCACAACAAAATCCATGGCTAAATATGACCACGGGCGGGAGGGTACGGGCAAGGGTTGAAGTAACCCCGAGGGCTTGACATGAGAGTTTTTAGCAGTAGCACACCTAGTACACGCGGCGACAAAATCAAAACAGTCAATATGCATAGTAGGCCACCAGAACTGTTTACGAATGAACCGAAAGGTTCGCTGGGCATTAGGGTGACCCGAGGTTAAGGACGCATGACCCCAGGACATAACGTGTTCCCTCTCCCGGTCCGGCACAAACAGGGTGTCCATGGGCCATTTACTGTGGACAGGAGCTTTAGATTGAGCTGCGAGAATACGGGAGACCAAAGGGGAAAATAGATGAGTGGAGACGGAGGCGATAATCTGAGAAGGAGGGATAATAGGTTCAGGTTCAGACTTGCAGTCTAGGTCCGAGACAAACTGCCTGGATAACGCATCCGCTTTGACATTTCTTGATCCAGGCCGGTATGAAATGACAAACAAAAATCTGGAAAGGAATAATGACCACCTGGCCTGTCTAGGGTTCAGTCTTTTAGCATGACTAAGATATTCCAGGTTCTTGTGGTCGGTCAAAATTGTGATAGGGTTCCTCGCCCCTTCCAGAAGGTGTCTCCACTCCTGAAGAGCCATAACAATACCCAAAAGTTCACGGTTACCTACATCATAATTCATCTCAGCAGGAGAAAATTTTTTCGAGAAAAAGGCGCACGGATGAAGCC
Organism: Spea bombifrons; assembly: GCF_027358695.1. Taxonomy (NCBI): domain Eukaryota; kingdom Metazoa; phylum Chordata; class Amphibia; order Anura; family Pelobatidae; genus Spea; species Spea bombifrons. The sequence goes on along the minus strand of NC_071093.1, from coordinate 21,235,379 downwards.
TGTCATTGAAGTCCTTCCTCTGAGAAAGGACTGCTCCAACTCCCACTTCGGAGGCATCAACCTCCACAATAAAAGGTTTAGAGGCATCTGGATGACGCAAAATCGGGGCAGAAGCAAAGGCCTTCTTAAGGTGGGCAAAGGCCAGGACAGCTTCCCTAGACCAATTCTTGCAGTCAGCACCTTTCTTGGTCATGTTGGTTAGAGGGACTACAATCTTGGAAAAGTTCTGAATGAATTTTCTGTAATAGTTCGCAAAACCTAAAAACCGTTGAAGGGGCCGTAAAGCCTGAGGTTGAGGCCAATCTGAAATCGCCGCAAGTTTAGTAGGATCCATTTCAAAGCCCGATGCGGAAATGATGAAACCCAGGAAGGAGACTCGGGGAACTTCGAACTGGCACTTCTCAAGTTTGGCGTAGAGATGATGCTGGCGCAGGCGCTGCAGGAAAATACGAACGTGAAGACGATGAGACTGTATATCAGAGGAATGGATAAGGATATCATCTAAATAGACGATAAACTGAAGGGAGATATCGCGGAATATGTCATTAACAAACTCCTGGAACACAGCGGGAGCATTGCATATTCCAAAGGGCATGACGGTATATTCATAGTGGCCCATACGTGTGTTAAAGGCCGTCTTCCATTCATCGCCTTTACGTATCCGAACTAAATTGTACGCTCCCCTAAGATCCAGTTTCGTGAAAACAGTGGAACCCCGCAATCGGTCAAACAATTCCGGAATGAGGGGCAACGGGTATTTGTTCTTGACCTTGATACGATTCAAGCACCGGTAGTCGATATAAGGTCTTAAGCCCCCGTCCTTTTTCTCCACAAAGAAAAATCCGGCACCGGCAGGAGAGGTAGATTTTCTGATGAATCCTCTTTCTAAATTATCTTTAATGTACTCCTCGAGCGCTTGAGACTCGGGCAATGACAATGGATAAATAAGACCTCGCGGTGGAAGTGTCCCGGGCAAAAGTTCGATAGGACAATCGTAAGGTCTGTGGGGAGGTAAAACCTCCACTTGCTTTTTATCAAACACGTCCTTGAATTCAGAATACGCCAAGGGTATCGGCAAGGCAGAAACAGAACGAATGGGGGTGGTGGTAGAAAAACATCGTTGGGAACAGTCTGAACCCCAACCTAGGATGTCTCCAGTGGACCACTTGATGGTCGGGTTATGGACGCGGAGCCAAGGAAGTCCTAGAACCACAGGGCAGGAGGGGGATGAAATGATATGGAAGGATATGGTTTTCGCGATGGAACAGGCCCACAGACAAAAGCAACGGAGACGTCTGGTGCGTGATGAAGGAGGGTTGAAGGGGTCGGCCGTCTATGGCCGAGACGGCAATAGGAGGGTGTACTTGGACGAGAGGTATCTTCTGGAGGAGGGCAAAGGACTTATCAATGAAAGAACCAGGGGCCCCAGAGTCAATCATGGCGGAGACTGAAACCTTTCTTCCATCCCATTCCAGCGTAGCAGGAACAAGCAAATTGTTACTGAATGTAGGAGCTGTACAAAGCTCACCCGGACAAGGCTCCTTTATTTGGGCCAGGTGCAAGTGTTTCCCGGTTTACTGGGACAAGCCCGAACAAAATGGCCCTTAAGGCCGCAGTAGAAACAAAGTCCCTCAGATCTACGGCGAGATCTTTCCATGGTGGATAGTCTGGTGGCTCCCAACTGCGTAGGTTCTTCAGAGGACTCAGAAGACTTAGCAGGATTCGAAGGAGAGAGAGAGCGTACTTGATGAGTAAAACTGCGTTCATGTCTCATGGCCTTTTGCGACAAACGTTCTCGGATCCGATTATCCAGCTTGAGTGTCAAGGCGACAAATTCATCCAACTCAGCAGGATGATCCCGGGTAGAAAGTTCGTCTTTAAGCCGTTCCGATAAGCCATCATAGAAGGCCGCGATAAGAGCTTCGTCGGACCAATTAACCTCAGCTGCAAGAGTCTTAAACTCAATAGCATATTCAGCGACCGAACGGAGCCCTGGGTGGTATGAAGCAGAGACAAGGACTCCAAAGCAGCTTTTCCTGGGGTGTCGAAGGTCTTCCAGAAGGCCGAAATGAAGGCAGAGCAGTTATACACAAGAGGAGAGTCCCTCTCCCACAAGGGAGAAGCCCAGGCTAGGGCCTTGCCCGATAACAAGGAAATCAGGTATCCCACTTTGGCTCTTTCCGAAGGAAACAGGTGAGGAGTTAGTTCGAATTGAATGGATCACTGGTTAAGGAAGCCCCGGCAGGCCTCCGGTTCCCCAAGGTAGCGAGCCGGAGCTGGGAGCTTCACTGACGAGGGAACGGAGGAAGTCCCGGTGTTCGTAGCAGGAGGAGAAGTCACGACCGGAGAGGAAGGGTAGGAATCAGACGGAGAACCCCCGGAGCCAGGATCAGATCTGGCCACCAAAACTTGAATAGCCCGGGCCATTTGGTCTAAGGTGTCCTGTATGCTGGAGAAACGGACTTCATGTCCGTGGGTGGAGAGCACCTTGCCAAGCTCAGAAGGATCCATGACCCTGTTGTAATGTCACTGTTTCGCTGGACTATTAAGGAAGGTCGTCCCCGCAGAAGTTCTTCTGCCCAAACTACCGCTACTGAGAAGGGAATTCCCGGCAGCAGCAGTCCAGGACATAGACGATCCCAACAGTGGACAACCTCCCACCAGCTGGAGATAGGTTCTGAGCGGCAGCAGCCGCAGCAAGGCGCAGCAAGGCGCAGCACAAGACAGGAGCACAATGCGGGACGTCAGCAGAGCCAGGGGTCGGATACACGAAGCGGATATTCGGACGAGCCAGGGGTCTGATACACGGAGCAGGTAGTCGGACGAGCCAGGGTCTGATACACGGAGCAGGTAGTCAGCCAAGCCAGAGGTCAGATGCACGGAGGGGATAGTCAGACGAGCCAGGGGTCAAAACCAGAGATCACAAGCAAAGGTACCGAAACGTAGAGCAAGGGAGAGTCAGGCAAGCCGAAGGTCAAAAACAGGGAACTTGATGCACGAGCCAAAATATACAAACTGAAGACCACAACAGGGTGCTTGTGAAAGGCACAGCCGGCTTTTTAAAACTGGCGCCATTCCACAAGCCCCTCCCGGACCAGAACCAAAACCACGCCCCCCAGCCGTCCATCATTCCTCCTGCAACGTGCAGCATGCCCGGGAGGTGGATCGACGACGGGAGGACGGGTCAGTACACAGGCTCCGGGGCCGAATCCTCCCCGTGTCCCAATACCTCGGGCTGTTCGGGGAGATGTTTTCCCGGGACCCGCGGACAACCCTTCGCCCGCTACTAGTGCCGCGAGCGGAGGACCGCCCGCCGTCCGGAGCCGGGATGGTGACACTCCCGGCGGCGTCCGGAGCCGGGATAGTGACAGCCTCTATGTATTTAATCATATTTACATGTACGTTGGAATATCTAATTCCATATTTAGGCCCCCTTTCTTGAATGTTTTTAGTTTAACGATCCATTCGGTCTCGCGCTTCAATAGATTCTCTACTGTACTACCCCCTCTCCAATTGGGGGGGACCCAGTCAATACCAATGATCTTTAAGGTTTCAACTGAAAAACTTGGGCATGAGTTACAGTGTCTAGGGACACTGTGTTTGATGTTCTTATTCCTGATATTCCCTAGATGTTCTAGTATCCTCTCTTTCATAGGTCTGATGGTTCTACCCACATATTGTAGGCCACATCCACACTCTAATAAATAAACTACATTTTTTGATTGACAATTTATGAAATGTTTAATTCTATAAGTGAGGCCCGTCCTTGTACCTATAAACTGATTGATTTTTTGGGGTAAAAGGGTATGCATTTTGCAGTGACTGCATTTGTGAAAATCTTTGGGCTTGTCTCCTATAAACATATGTGGGTTGTGTTGAGTTACTTGTTTAGGTAAAATGCTTGGGGACAAGATAGTTTTTAGTGACCCTGTTTTTTAAAAAATAATTTGTGGTTTATTAGGTAATACCGTGCCTAAGATTTCGTCGTTTTTAAGTATGTGCCAACGTTTGTCTAGAATTCGTTTGATCTTATTGGCTTGGGTATTATACTGGGTGAAAAAAGAAAAACTAAAGTCTCTTTCCTTAGATGTTTTTTGGTCTATATTTCTTGTAGTTGTTGTCTATCTATTCTTTCCACTTGTCTTAAGCTATCATTTAACGTTTCTTCAGGATATTTCTTCTCAATGAATTTTTGTTTTATCTCCTCCGCTTTCATTTCAAAATCCTCGCCCTTTGAGCTGTTTCTTTTGAGCCTCATTAGTTGGCCCTTCGGTTTATTATTTAACCATTTCGGGTGGTGACAGCTAGTATAATGTATATATCCATTCCTATCTGTTGGTTTGCTGTAATTTCTTGAACAAATTGTGTTATCTTCAAAGAAGAGTTCCACATCCAAAAACTCTGTCTGAATATTAGAAGTGAATTTCAAATTAAATTTGTTGTTATTGGTGTATTGTATGAACGCTTGTAGATTATCCTCCGTTCCTTTCCAAATTATCAGGATGTCGTCGATGTACCTCTTCCAGAGCACCAGGTCTGCACCGTACTGATTGCTGTTCCAAATAAATTAGTTTTCCCATTCGGCTACGAATAAATTCGCGTAACTTGGTGCAAACCTGGTGCCCATTGCTGTACCGCATAGTTGAAGAAAGAACTCATTTTCGAACTCATTTTCGGTATCTTTTAGATACGCTGGGATTTTGGAGACGTAGTTTTGTAAGAAATGATCCACGTACTCAGACGTATTACACGTTAATGAATCTATACCACTTATAATAGGCCTACCGGGAGGTTCTTTTAGGTTTTTGTTGATCTTAAACTGCGACTTTAGATCTGGCAATGATGGACACTTCCTTACTATGGACATTTAAAGTCAATGTTTATTTATTAATGTATGGATTTTTTTTAATTTATTTTGCATACCGGGAGGTGCCCCAGGAGTCTACTGGGTTCTCACCCTTCAAATTACTTTTTGGGAGACGTGTAAGGGGACCCTTAGATTTAGTCGAGGATCACTGGGAGGTGGCTGGAAAAGAAGGGACCCCCTCGTGGAGTACGTCCTAAAACTTAGGGACCGGCTGACTTAGCTCACTGCCTCGGTAGAAGAGAGTCTGCGATCAGCCCAGGGTAGCCAGAAGGGTTGGTATGACCGTATCGCTTGGAGCAGTACCCTGATGAGGGCAGAAAGTGTTGGTCTTGAAGCCAGAAAAAACAGATAAGCTCCAGGCCGCCTGGAAGGGACCTTATCTGGTGGTGAAGCGGCTGTGCGACACCACGTACCTGGTCGCCAAGTGTTCAGATGAAAGGATCCAAGGAACCTTTCATGCTTTCATGTGAACATGTTGAAAGTGGATCGTAGCGGCCATATGTGTCCCAGCCGCGGACAACCCAGAGAGTCTACCGCTCCCAGAACTGCCACGACAGGACGAACCCCCGGTAGGCCCAGAGGGAGTAAAAGTGTCTGAGCAGCTGGAAGCCACCCAGCAATAGCAAGTTAGAGCCATGCTGGACCAGCATAGGACCGTGTTCTCGCTACTCCCAGGGTGCACCTCGCTCAGTCGAGACTCCAGGACTCCGTTAGACAGGCAGCCTATTGGGTACCAGAGGCAGTCAGGGCAGAAATGCGGACTGAGATAGGAGAGATAATCGACATGGGGGTCATCTAGGTGCCCCTGGGCATCTCCAATTGTATTAGTCCCTAAGAAGGACGGGACTACCCGCATCGGAAGCTCAATGACAGGACCACGACAGACGCCTACCCCATGCCACGGGTCGATGAGCTCTTAGACCGCATCGCCCGGGGCAACTTCCTTACTACCTTACATCTCTAAAAATAGGTAAAAAACACCAGTCACGTGTCTTGATCCAAATAAAGTGTATAGTGTTTTTAAACTAGTGGTAGGGGGGGAGGGACACAGTGATCTTGAAAATGGAGATAGTGCAGAAAGGAGTGGGGCTTCAGATCAGAACAAGGGGGGTGGAGATGGGGGGAGGGGCAAGATCAGAACAGAGGAGGTATGTATTAATAAAAATTCTCATAAAATTCAAGAGACTCAGGGTAATATTAAATGTATGCTTGCTAATGCAAGGAGCCTAAATAACAAAATGGGAGAACTAGAGGCAATAGCATACACTAACCAATATGATATAATAGGGATAACAGAAACATGGTGGGATGAGACCCATGACTGGGCAGTTAACTTAAAAGGTTATACATTATATAGGAAGGACAGAAAAAGCAGGAAGGGAGGAGGAGTATGCTTGTATGTTAGCAACGAGCTAAAGTCAAATATTAAGCATATTGAAGGCGACAAGGGATTTGTGGAAGCTTTATGGGTAGATATCAACTTGGGGCAAAAAAAAGGAAAAGAACTACTGGTTGGGATCTGTTATAAACCACCTAATGTTAATAATGATGAGGAAGAGCAGCTGTTAGAGCAAATTGAGAAAGCTGCACATCTGGGTAACGCGTTAATTATTGGAGATTTTAATTACCCGGACATAAATTGGGATAGAGGGACTAGTAGTTCTGCAAGGGGATCCAGATTTTTGAACCTGTTAAATGACACCTTCATGTCACAACTGGTACAAGCACCAACTAGAAAGGATACTTGTTTGGATTTGGTAATAACAAACAATGTTGATCTTGTGTCTAACATTCAAGTGGGGGAGCACTTGGGTAATAGTGATCACAATATGGTCTCTTTTGAAATAAACTCAAAAAAGAAATTGCCCATGGGGAATACTAAAACGTATAATTTTAAGAAGGCCAATTTCAATAAGATAAGGGCAGCTTTACAACTTATTGACTGGCAAAAACTCTTCAGGGATAAAAATACTGAGGAAAAATGGAGTATTTTCAAACAAATATTAGAAGGGTACACTTCTCAGTATGTACCACTAGGAAACAAATATAAAAGAAACAAATTGAAACCGATGTGGCTTAGTGGGGCCGTTAAGCAGGAAATTAAAAATAAGAAAATGGCTTTTACAGAATTTAAATCAGACGAATCAGAGGCATCCTATATAAGATATAAGGAAGCCAATAAAGCATGCAAAAAGGCTATTCGATGGGCTAAACTAGAAAATGAGAGGGTGATTGCAAAAGAGAGCAAAACTAACCCCAAAAAATTCTTTAAGTACATAAATTCTAAAAAAACAAAGAATGAAAACGTAGGTTCATTAATAACAGAGAGGGGAGTGTTGGTTAAGGAGGACCAGGAAAAAGCAGAAACTTTAAATAACTATTTTTCCTCAGTATATGTTAAGGAGGGACCTATGGCAATGGATATACATAGGACCACTGAGAAAAATTTTCAGTCAAACTGTGAGTGGATGGCCCAGGACAAGGTGCTGGAGCAACTAAAAAAAATTAATGTTAACAAGGCTCCGGGGCCTGACGGTATTCACCCACGAGTACTTAAGGAGCTGTGTCAGGAAATAAGTGAACCTCTGTTTCTAATCTTTCGGGATTCTTTTCTTTCAGGAATTGTACCAGAGGATTGGCGGAAGGCACATGTGGTTCCTATTTTCAAAAAGGATTCCAACTCTGTGCCCGGAAATTATAGACCTGTGAGCCTAACTTCCGTTGCTGGGAAAGTATTTGAAGGGCTGTTTAGGGATAATATTCAAGAATTCCTTGGGAAGAATAGTATTATTAGCATAAATCAGCATGGTTTTATGAAACATAGGTCCTGTCAAACTAATTTAATTGCATTCTACGAAGAAGTAAGTAGAAGTGTCGATCAGGGTGTCAAGGCGTTTGACACGGTTCCACACAATAGGTTAGTATTCAAACTGAAAGAAATTGGCCTAGATGCAAATTCTTGTTCTTGGGTAGAACATTGGCTTAGAGGTAGAGAACAGAGAGTTGTTATAAATGGTACATTTTCAAGCTGGTCAAAAGTGGTAAGTGGTGTCCCTCAGGGTTCTGTTCTGGGACCAATTTTATTCAACATATTTATAAATGACCTGGCAATAGGCGTTGAAAGTCATGTTTCTGTGTTTGCAGATGACACTAAACTAGGTAAAGTAATACAGCGCGAGCAGGATATTACTGTTCTGCAGAGGGATCTAGATAGACTGGGGGACTGGGCACTCAAATGGCAGATGAAATTCAATGTAGATAAATGTAAAGTTATGCACTTCGGGGTAGCGAATGCACAAGCAACCTACACCCTAAACGGTAGTGAATTAGGGGTAATGAGAAATGAGAAGGATTTGGGAATTGTTGTAGACAACAAACTAGGCAACAATGTGCAGTGTCAGTCTGCGGTTGCTAAGGCCAGTAAGGTATTGTCGTGTATAAAAAGGGGCATCAAGTCGCGGGATGAAGATATAATTTTGCCTCTGTATAAATCAATGGTAAGGCCGCACCTTGAGTATGCTGTGCAATTTTGGGCACCTTTTCTAAAGAAGGATATCATAGCACTAGAAAGGGTGCAGAGGCGGGCTACAAAATTAATAAAAGGAATGGAGCACTATAGTTATGAAGAAAGGTTAACTAATTTAAATCTGTTTAGTTTAGAAAAACGTCGCCTCAGAGGGGATATGATAACGTTATATAAATATATTCGGGGCCAATACAAACCATTGTGTGGAAATCTGTTCATAAACAGGACTATGCATAGGACACGCGGTCATGCGTTTAGACTGGATGAAAGGAGATTTAGACTAAAGCAGAGGAAAGGGTTTTTTACAGTAAGGACAATAAGGATGTGGAATTCTCTGCCTGCAGAGGTAGTTTTATCAGAGTCTGTACAGACGTTTAAACTGCGACTGGATGGATACCTGGAAAAACATGATATTCGGGGATATAATCTTTAATTATGGGGATACAGCGTATTGATCCAAGGAGAAATCTGACTGCCATTTTGGGGTCAAGAAGGAATTTTTTTCCCTGGTTAGTGCAAAATTGGAAAGAGCGAAGCCGGGGTTTTTTGCCTTCTTTTGGATCAACAGCAACAAATTATCAGATATAGGAAAGGCTGAACTTGATGGACGCATGTCTTTTTTCAGCCTATGTAACTATGTAACTATGTAACTAATAAATAAACAAATACTTCCCACAAAATCACACTGCACCAACCCAATATACACTCCTCTCAGTGTTCAACACTAGATACGATAAATATAGGGGCGCATGTGCATGTGAGATAAAAACAAAAGAAATAATAGTGTAATATTGTCAAAAAATAAATGATATAAATGTGATGTGAATGCACTCACAAACACAGTCGATGCAAGAGGCTCTTCAGAATATTACAAGGATCTTTATTTCTTCCAAGTAAGATCGCAGGTATAGAGAAAGGCTTCCTCAGGAGAAAATAACGAGTAAAATGCGAGTAAAAGATTTAATCTGCAATGGGTGTTAAGGTGTCCATGATAGTTCAAAATCCGTTTTTAAGTCCTTTTCCTCCATGTCACTCCCTCGACGTCGACGTCTATTCCTCACGATTTCCTGGTACGTCAATGCGTTGAACTGTCCTCTATCTGCGGTGTCTCTAAGCGACGAGGACGCCTCAGTCTTCAGTATGTTTTAGGCTCCTCCCCACCAACGTGTGTAGTCCTCCCACTTGTAGATACATCTTTATGTTCCAGTTATAAGGCACTCGAGCACCGATTATAAATATCTGTAAGTTCTTAACTGGTGCTCGTTTCAGAGCGTTTTTTTTAGGGGAGAAGATACATATGTCAGGGGTCTTTTTCCAGAGAGGTAGATGTAATTTTATACGGTGAGGCAATTTTTAGAGTAGGACAGAGATATATAAATATAGATATAAAAAGAGATAATAAATATAAATAGAGATAATAAATAGAGATAATAAATAATGCTTTATACAATTTATGATTTTGATGAAAAACGAGAGATGTACATATATATATAAGGAGTATATATTATTAATTTAATTTATAATTCATTTATTAGATATTTAGATATTTATTATCTCTATTATTATCTCTATTTATTATCTATATTTATAGTTATATTTATTATCTGTATTTATATCTATATTTATCTCTTTGGATAGACATATACTCTGTATAACTCCAAAAAAATAAACCGCTCTGAAACGAGCCCCCGTTAAGAACTTACAGATATTTATAATCGGTGTTCGAGTGCCTGATACCCGGAACATAAAGATGTATCTACAAGTGGGAGGACTACACACATCGGTGGGGAGGAGCCCAAAACATACTGAAGACTGAGGCGTCCTTGTTGCTTAGAGACGCCGCAGATAGAGGACGGTTCAACGCATTGACGTACCCGGAAATCGTGAGGAATAGACGTCGACGTCGGGGGCGTGACATGGATGAATAGGACTTAAAAACGGACTTTGAACTATCATGGACACCTTAATACCCATTGCGGATTAAATCTTTTACTCGCATTTTACTTGTTATTTTCTCCTGAGGAAGCCGGTAAGGCGAAACGCGTTGGGAAGAGTTTGGGATTTATTTCCCTCCACCTCCGGACTTTTAAATTGAAGTGCTTTCTCTACACCTGTGATCTTACTTGGAAGAAATAAAGATCCTTGTATTATTCTGAAGAGCCTCTTGCATCTGCTGTGTTTGTGAGTGCATTCACATCACATTTATACAATTTATTTTTTGACAATATTACACTATTATTTTTTTTGTTTTTATCCCACATGCAGATGCGCCCCTATATTTATCGTATCTAACTTAGATCTCTGTAAGGGGTATTGGCATATTCCGCTGGACTCGGACACGGTTCTGAAGTCGGCATTCAACACCCCCTTCGGCTTGTACCAGTTTAAGGTCATGCCGTTTGGGATGAAGAATGCTCTGGCAACCTTCCAGCGGATGATAGATCGACTCCTCGATGGCCTCCCTCGATACCTGGGAGGACCATCTGGGCATCGTACTAGACCGTATACAGGCAGGCGGACTGACCCTCATCCGACAAATGTGTGATAGGGGCTGCACTTGTCACCGCACCTGTCCTAGCTGCTCCTGATCCCGCTAATATTTTATAAGACATTTTATTGTGTATTTGGCCCAGAGACTGAATGTGGCTGCAGCTCCAGCCTTCAAAGAGACAAGCCTGTAATCTGGCTGGAGCTCTTAATCAGCCAGCACAGCCCTGTCTGCCCAGACGGCACCCGCACTACAGGGGGGATAACACAGGTGGGGGAACCCATTGTATCCCTTAATCCCCTCACTTGATACATCCCCTGTATGCTGATGGGATTTGTGATGGGATGTGGCTGGTGAGATTGGGGTCTGGGTTTTGTGTTCATTGAATTAAGGATCTATATACCGTATTTGCTCGATTACAAGACGAGGTTTTTTCCAGAGCAAATGCTCTGAAAAATACCCCTCGTCTTATAATCGAGGTCGTCTTCTAATCAGACCTCATTCTGCTGGGGCTGTGCTGCTTACCGGGCTTTGATCGCGAGCAGCGTCTCTGCTATTAGCAGCAGGAGAACAGGAAGGTAGCACATAACTCCTCACATAACTCTACCTCCCCCCTCTTTCCTCTGGGGGCGGGGCCAGAGAAGTTGCTCGCACAGCCGGGCCCCTGCAGAAGTCTGCGAGTGGGAGATCTGCAATTCAGGTAAGGGCTGGGGGAGGATTTTTGAGCAAGTATGTGTGATTAATGGAATGAATGAGTATTTAAATGTGTGTGAATGAGTGTGTGTGTGATAGCATGGATGTGTAAGGGGGCTGGGGGTGGTAGCATGGCATAGGGAGGCTGTAATCACACTTCTAACATCCCCAGGTTCCAGCATGTACTGGCTGCCTTGGCTTGATAGGAGTGTGATTGCTGTTAGCAGTAAATATATATATATATCTCCAGAAATGCATTTTAACCCCTATATGCCACTTAGCCCCATGATATGCCTTTTAACCCCCTATATGCCAGAGAGGCATATCATGGGGCAGAGGGGCATATAGGGGGTTAAAAGGCATATCATGGGGCACAGTGGCATATAGGAGGGTATAAGACATTTCTGGAGGCAGAGTGGCATATAGAGGGTTAAAAGGCACATCATGGGGCAGAGTGGCAAATAGGGGGGTATAAGGCATTTCTAGGGGCAGAGTGGCAAGCCTGGGGCAGATGTGCAAAACTGGGGGGGCAGGTTGGCAAATAAAAGGAAATAAAAAATATATTTTTCTCAATCATAGCTTTTATTAAATATGAAAATTAGTTTACATGAATTAATATTTACTAGTAAAACTTTTTTCCTATAGGGTAGTCTTATATTCAGGCTTTTTGTTTTTTTCCTAAATTAATATTTTGATTTTGGCGGGTCGTCTTATAATCAGGTTCGTCTTATAATCGAGCAAATACGGTAAATTTGGTGTGTTTTGCAATAAAGAGTGCTTGTTTGACTACTAATGGTGGTCTGACTGATCCTTGGATAGCAGGAGCTATCCGTATGAGGGACTAACTGGTGATTCCTCAGCCCTCAAACAGGGGTACCCAGCCTTGGGTACGGTGACCCTGTTACAGCCTCTTGTAAGCCTCCCCGACCAGTTTTTTTCTTGTCTTTTCATCAATTTTGTAGGAACGTCCAGTTCTTGTTAATGTCTCTGTTGTGCCATATTTTCTCCACTTCATGATGTCTTCACTGTGTTCCATGGTATACAGAATGCTTTGGAAATTCTTTTGTACCCTTCTCCTGACTGATATCTTTCAACAATGAGATCACTCTGATGCTTTGGAAGCTGCGGACCATGGCTTTTGCTCTGAGATGCAACTAAGCAAATGTCGGGTAAATCCTACTAGAACAGCTGAACTTTATTTGTGATTTATTTAAAGTCACTTTAAATGATGGCAGGTGTGTAATGACTTCTATTTAACATGAGTTTATAACCCAGTTATAAGAGGGTGTGCACAATAATGATAGTTATTTATTCCCCCCCTCAAAGATTTCAGTTTGTTTTGCAAATGAATTGTTCACTTTATAGGCCACATTAAAGGTGGAAAAAGTTCTGACATGATTTATCATTGTCTCATTCTTTAACATCACAAGAACCTCGCATTTTAACAGGGGTGTGTAGACTTTCTTTATCCATTGTACTCTCCCCCCTTCTCACTATCTACCCCCTCCCCCCTTTGTAGTGCCCTTACCTTGCAGGAGTCCTGCGGTGAGAGCGCGACACCTCTGTCTTGTTGCTCTGCCGTGGTGTGCGCTGTATTACTGCTGAGCGCCAGAATATGACATCATATTCCGCTGCTCAGCATGAAATGCCGGCACTGTGACCGAGCTAGAGGCCTCGCGGAGGAAACTAAGGGGCGCCAATTGGTTGCTGAAAACAGGCCAGCAGGTCGGTTAGTAGCCCAGTTGCAGGCGATACCAGGGGCTCTGTCTGTACCCCTTGATGCATCATGACTGGTAAGTAGGTACAGACAGGCACAGACACACACCAGACAGAAAAGCAAGACTGGAAACAAAGAATAAAGGAGAACTGCAGCGAGGACAGGGGAAACCCTCAGGCAGGACACACGGCTAGAAAGCCCCAAGGGAGGGTACACAGCTAGAAAGCCCTCAGGCAGGAGCCAGAAGGACGGTTTCATTACCAAATTGGAATCTAAGGAACAAAGTCAAAAGCAAGACAGGTCACAATTAGGTTAATTAGAATACTGTAGCAGGAGAACTGGGCCAGGCAGTAGGCAGATGAACTGTAATGCAAAGGCCCAGACTAAACTGCAGTGCAGGTATAAAAAAGCAGGGCTAAACTCGGGTAGCTTGGCTCAGCAATCCCATGTAATTAGATAGGGGTGCTCCTGAGAGGGAAGGCTGCAGGAAGACATGACAATGAATAATTATGTCGGGTTTAGTAGTTGGATCCCAGTATGCAAGACTGGAGACGTGGGTGAATCAAAAGCGAGGTACCGATAGGGATAAGACGTAGACGAAGTCAGGATTAGCAGAGGTCGGTTCATGTGTGGACAAAATAGAACACTGTGTGCAAGGCTAAAACACTAAGTGATAGCCTTAGACAAAAAAATCACCACCTTTATGGATTACAATAAAATTTAATTTTTTTATCCTATTCTGAGTGGAGCATACCTGTTTTTCCTTCTTGGGAGATTACTTCTACATGGCTGGAAACCCTGCAACATGAATATTGCTGAGGCTGTACACACAATAGACGACTCAAGATAACTACCCTGGATACATTATAGTCACTGTTTGGTTACCTTTGTTAATTGAGTACAGCACCAAGAAAGAAAACCCTTCCGGTATCCATTAACCTTTCAGTTGCTGGAAGTTTTAAAGTTAATCATATTATAGGTTCAGCTGTATTTTTAATGGAGTATAGGGCATGAACTATTGATATTGATTTTGTGTACAGAGCTTTATTTTTATCTATAAGTAAACCCAGCCACTCCAATTTACCCCATCAAGCCTTTCATTTTTTTAAACTGGACACCCCTTGGGTATTTGAAATGCTTTTATTTTAACTCTTTCCATGTCAAGATTTTTGGGAAGATACAGCGCTAATTGGACTTTAAGGGGTTAAACAAGGTTGTCTCACTGCTAACCTAATCCACACACCACGGCTTATCTAATATTTCGTATCAAGATCATCTCTCACAAGTCGATCATTAAATATATGTGTAACGGAACCCTTCATCACTTGCGCCACTGGAGTGGCCTGACAGCCAGTCTCCTCCCTCCCATGGACCCTGGCCTTGTAAAGGCTTCTGTGTGTAGGTACAGGGGGTCAGTTTCTACTGATTTTTCCCTGGTACAGGTTTTACCATATTTCCTAAATATTAGAGGCTCTGAGGACTGTGGAGCGCTGACATTGATTTGGGATTGGTCCTGTATTTTGCCAACATCAATGATGTTTTACAATTATTTATTGTATGTTATAACTTTTCCTTATAACTCCCCATGGTTTCAGCTACCCCCAGAAGTGTATTGTCTCATCACTTGCTGAGTGTAACTATGAGGTACTTACCTGCCGTCCGCCCGAAGCACCGTCCCTCGATGCCAGCAGCTGCCACTGCATGGTCTTTGGCTCTGGCAGATGCGCGCGTGTCCCTGTGTGGCCAATTTCGGCTATACGGAATCGCGTTTCCTCCAAGCTCCGTACACCCTCTTAAAAGGACATGTCTACTATATGTTCCAAGCCTCCTTTTCATCCTGGGCGGGATATTCAATCTAAATGACTATTTAAACCTGGAAGTTATGCCTGATCAGTGCCTGTGATAGTGCCTTGTGCATTTTGGCTGTGCTTTATTAAAACTCCTGTGATGTCGGCTTGAACCTGGCTTGTATTGATGCTCCTGCCTGTCTCCAGCTTGCAATTCGACTATTCTGTTCTCGCATATCCCTGACCTCAGATTTATGTAACGACTACGTCTTCCGTACAGTATTGATACCAATTTCCTGCATTGCTGGTCCTCTAGCCATGACAGATTATAACAGGACCTACCATGGACCCCGCAGACTTGATACATGTATCTTCTCTTCAAGACCACCAAGATCAGGTGCTGGCTTGACATGCTTCTCATCTCCAGTTATTGGAACATAGGATGGACACTATTACGGAGTTACTCAGAACTTTATCCACCTCTGGTCCATCACCCCCTTCAGCGTCCTCGTGGGGAGCTTTCCCTACAGTTTCCTTGTTTTCAGAGACTGACAGGCTTCGGGGCAGAAAACCTCCTAAGATGCCTGTTCCAGAGAAGCATGCTGGGGATCCTTGTGAATGTAAAGGATATCTGAACCAATGCTAACTACATTTCAGAACCCAACCAGAGACTTTCTCCTCTCATGCTAATCGTGTGGCTTTCATTATTAACTTACTCCGGGGTGAGGCCCTTGCTTGGGCTTCTCCCCTTTTGGAGCATAATTCTCCACTGCAGGATGCCTTCCTCACCCCTTTTTGTGCCGTATTCGATGCTCCTGGAGGGGTTGAATCTGCTTAGGCTCATATTATAGAACTGCGGGAGGGCAAAAGGTCTGTGGGCCAATATGCGATTGAGTACTCTCGCCTATTAGACTGATTGGAACACTCAAGCTCTAAAAGCAGCATTCCGCAGGAGGTTAAACGATTCAATCAAAGACGCCCTTACCTTTCATGATCTTCCCGAGAATCTGGAGGATTTTATTGCCTTGTGTCTCAAGTTAGACGCTAGAGGTCAGGAGGCACGTGAAAGTAAGCGTGAGGAAATATCGCCTGATTCCACGTCCCCGCGCCCATCGTGGTAATCATCTAGTCCTGCTCATGAACACATGGAAATTGGTACTCTTCTCCGTTTATCGGATGCTGAAAAACAACGAAGGTGTAACTTGTATTGTGGGCAGAAGGGTCATTTGGCCCTCTATTGTCCTAAGAAGTCGGGAAACGCCCAAGCTTAGTGGACAACAGAGGCATTCCACTGAGCAATGTTAAAACCTCATCTTCACCATCTGACACCTGATTTCTTGTTCCCATCACGCAGCAGTGGAAAGTGGCCACACAAGCTTTCATTGACTCTGGTGCCGCAGGGAACTTCATAGACCAGACCTGGGCTCTTCTCCAGCGTATTCTGCTTGTTTCCAAATCCCACAGCAGTACCATGGCAGCAGTAGATGGTACACCTCTCGGTCCCAGCATCATATCTTACAAGACACAGGATCTTTGTTTGGCAGTGGGTCTACTACATGGTGAACAAATTTGTTTAGACATTCTCTCCAGTCCCCACCTTCCGGTTATCTTGGGATTACCATGGCTAAGGAAACATAACCCCATGATCAACTGGAGTGAGGGTCAAATTACAGCTTGGGGCCCTGACTTTTTTGTTCTTGCTGTTTACATCCCATAAGATGAACTCTATCCTTGAAAACCCCTCTCTGGATCCTAGAAAAATTGTTCCTGCACAATATTGGGACTTTCTGGACGTATTTTCAAAGCAGAAGGCGGATACCTTGCCCCCTAATCACACTCATGATTGTGTCATTGACCTCTTTCCAGGGACTTCTGCCCCTTTGGGCCGGACATATCCACTTTCTGGGCCTGAGAATCAGGCCTTATCGATATATATTAAAGACTGTCTGGAAAAGGGGTTCATACGCCCTTCCTCCTCCCCTGCAGGAGCAGGGTTCTTCTTTGTTAAAAAGAAAGATGGATCACTCAGACCTTGCATAGACTATAGGGGGCTAAATAAAGTAACCGTGAAGAACAAATACCCATTACCTCTCATCACGGAATTTTATGATCTTCTGAAGGATGCTAAATTCTTCACCAAATTAGATCTTCGTGGTGCATACAATTTAATCAGGATTAGAGAGGGAGATGAATGGAAAACCGCTTTTAACACTCGATTTGGACACTATGAGTATTTAGTGATGCCATTTGGACTTTGTAATGCACCCGCTGTATTCCAAAATTTCATCAACGACATCTTTCGTGACATACTTCTGTCTCATGTCATGATTTATTTAGACGACATCCTTATTTTCTCGGCCAATCTCGAAGACCATAGGAAACATGTTTGGCAAGTGTTACAATGCCTAAGAGAGAATTTCCTGTATGCCAAGGCTGAGAAATGCCAGTTTGAAAACAACCGTATCAAGTTCCTGGGATATATAATATCTGACACCGGATTAGAGGTGGATCCTGAGAAGGTCACAGCCATCAAGGAATTGAAAAGGCCCACAGATCTCAAAGGCATACAACGATTCTTACAACCTAACCTCATACAACCTAAGTCTATCAAGTTCAACCCTTCTACCTAACCTTACTATTCTTGATCAAAAAGAAGGCAAAAAAAAACCCTATTCAAGCTACTTCGAATTCTGCCATCAGGGGAAAAAAATTCTTTCTTGACTCCAAAAGGCAATCAGATATCTCCTTGGATCAAGAAGCTCTAAAATATTAATATTATTCTATTTATAGCCTTTATGCCTTTCTAAAAAAATATCCAGACCCCTCTTGAAGGCATCTAGTGTATCTGATAACACCACCTCCCTTGGCAGTGAATTCCATACCTTTATTGTCCTCACTGTAAAGAACGCCTTCCTTTGTCGTCTATGAAACCTGTGTTCTTCCAGTCTCAGAGGGTGACCTCTTGTTCTTTGTACATTTCTGTTAATGAACAGGTCACTAAAGAGCTCGTTATTTTGGCCCTGCATATATTTATATAATGTTTTCATATTCCTCTGAGGCGCAATTTTTCTAGTGTATAATTTTAACTTTTTTAGTCTCTCTTCATAACTAGTATCTCCCAATCCCCTTATTAATTTTGTAGCCCTCCTTTTCACTTTTTCTAATTCCATAATGTCCTTTTTAAGGACCGGTGCCCAGAATTGTACCGCATATTCAAGGTGAGGTCTCACCAATGACCTGTAATGAGGACAATGACCTGTAATATCCTCCTCCCTGGAATCAAAACCTCTTTTTATGCATGCCAAAACCTTATTGGCCCTCGCAGCTGCCTGGTGGCATTGCGGACTGTTGTCAACTGTTATTCCTAAATCATTCTCATTGGTAGTTTCCCCCAAGGATATTCCATTTAAAGAATAGGTTGCATTTTTATTATTTTTACCATAATGCATAACTTTGCATTTCTCTTTATTGAACCTCATCTGCCACTTGCATGCCCAGTCCCCAACTCTGTCTAAATCTTCCTGCAAAGAAGAAACATCACAATTAGTCTGAATTACCCGGCCTAATTTTGTGTCATCATCAAAAAATGTGACATGGCTCTCAATGCAACTTGGAAGATCATTTATAAATAAATTAAAAAGAAGAGGACTGAGGACAGACCCCTGAGGCACTCCACTTAATACCTGCATACAGGCTGAGAAACATCCATTCACAATTGGCCTTCCGAGGCTATATCAGCCTTTGAAGAGGGTCTTCCTATCTGCTCCAGTTCTTCACAGACCGAAGACTTCTTTGCCCTTTATTCTTGAAGTGGATGCTTCTGAGACGGGTGCCGGTGCTATCCTGTCTCAAAGAGAGTGCAAGACCAACAGAATCCACCCGTGTTCATTTTTTTCTAAAACATTTACTTCCGCTGAGACTAATTACGACGTGGGAAATAGAGAATTGCTGGCCATCATGATGGCTCTTGAGGAGTGGAGACATCTCCTGGAGGGGACTGAGACCCCGATCACTATAATCACAAATCATAAAAATTTACTATATCTGGAAAAGGCTAAAAGACTCTCCAATCACCCAGGATCAAAAAATATTAAAGCTGAAGACGATTCAGCAGAATTTTTTAGCATAATTTCAGGTCCACGTTTATTAGAGAGATGGGTCTGAAGCTGCTGCATAGATCTAAATTCCGGCCAGGTTTAGGAAGAACCACAATATGCGCAGCCAGTGAATGGGGATCAAAAGGAAGTCCTCCAGCGATGGCATTAAAAAATGTAACCAGCTGTAGGCCCAAAATCGAGGACATTTTTTTGTAATAGAGGATAGTGAGACCATCCGGGCCAGGGCTTTTGCCAGCTGGGGAGCTCTTGATGGCTTGTTCAACCTCGTCTAAGGAAATAGGTCTATCCAGTATATCCCCATCATCCTTCATTAAGGTTTGTTTAATAAATTTAGATAAGTAATCGTCAATGGCCAAGTCTGAGTCAGAGTGGGGTTCCCCCGGAGGTGACAAATTGTATAGGGACGTGTAATACTGCCGAAAACATTCAGCTATCCGTTCAGATTTAAAATGCAACCGATTTGCGTGGTCTCTAATCCGTGTTATATAGTTCTGGCCCGTTTCGCTCTCAAAGCCCTCGCAAGGAGCTTGCCAGGCTTATCCCCAACTCGTCAAATTGGCGTTTGGTCAACATAAAGTTATGGTTGATTCTAGTGTCAAGGAGGGAGGCCAACCAAGACCTAAGGGCTGAAAGTTCAATCTGGAGAGAAAGGAGCAAGGTCAGCTTGTGTCGCATCTCCAGACACACTATTTGTTGCGTAAGTGATAAGATGGCTAAATTCATCTTTTTTATAGAGGCCCCCAATTTGATTAGATTTGATCTGTGCCTCCCAGATTACCAGGATAGGCACCTCTGGAATAGTATGATCTACAAAATAGTTCCTCAAGTGGGAGGATAGATCAGAAAGATGGTGAGGGTTACTCAACAGACTTTCATTGAGTCTCCAGTTCCATGTGGTTCTGGGCATGCTGATAAAATTAAGTTTCAAGAAGACCGGGGCATGATCGCTAATAGAAGACACTCCTATTCTAGCCGAATGCAGGATTGGTAAATGAAAGTGCGAAATGAAGAAAGTGTCGATTCGTGTGTATCTATTGTTGGGGAGAAGTATGTGTAGTCCCTCTCTTCTGGGTGGAGGGTTCCATTTAAGTTGCCTGATTACTTTGCGTATAATGGAGAATGGGATATGAGAGCTTCCCGAAGAGGTATCTACTTTGGGATCTAACACCATGTTGAAATCGCCGCCGAGTATGGTAAGCCCCTCCTGGAAGTCGGCCAGCTTATTTAAGATCGAGGTGATGAACCTGGCATGGTTTCTATTTGGGACATAGATATTAGCCAATGTGATTTTTTGGTGTCCTATATAACCCTTGACCAAAATAGCACGACCCTCTTCATCTCTCCATTCCCACCCCATTCACCCATTCATAATCCCTACTCTCAAAGTTCTCCGGAAGGTTCTGAGGGAATGTGTAATCGCAACAGCTCCTAGTCCTTTACTCCCTCTGAGTGGAAACCCGGAATTTTCCCCACTCTTTGGGCAAATTCACAGCTTTTTTGCCTTCCAATGTGTCCCTTCTCCGTTTATGCCATGTGGTAAAGGGTTCTGAGCTCAAGTCCTTAGGTGAGCTATTGCGACTGGGTTATGTTGCTTCTTTTGTAACAAAATCCATCTATCACCAATGAAAACATTTTATACATACCTCGGTTGATTTGAGTCAAGCAGACAGACCACTGACACAGTTTGACAGATTTTGTCTTGAGAAAAAAGAGCCCCCCCCCCTGATATCTAAATTATACGCTTTATTGATCGCCGCCTTTGGGCCAAGATTCTTTCAATAGCGCATCGGGGCACGGTTTCTAGCCGGATGCAGGAAACTACTTTTAAGATAATCACACAATGGTATAGGGTCCCCATGGACCTTCACAGATTTTTTCCTCTAATATCACCCACCTGCTGGCGCTGTAGTTCTCATCCAGGCTCCCTTCTCCACATATGGTGGTCGTGTCCCAAAATTAGTTATTTCTGGCATTCGGTGGTGTCCGCTATCCGTGAGATCGCTAATCCGGAGTTCACAGCTTCCACCTCATCAACGCTGCCAATACAATCCTCCAAAGACACTGGAAGTCGGTCAGCCCTCCCTCATTTGCAGCCTGGGTTATACAGGTGGAATTCATATATCAGATGGAAGTTCTGCTGTGGTCTGCTCTGGGAGCGGGACACACTATCGAGCTTAAATGGTTTCATTGGCGATCTTGTGTAGCTGGACTAAAAAGGAACTCATCAATTGCCCCGATGTAACTCGCTGTATAACCTCAGCCCTTTTTGCCACATTCATGGCTAGATGGGAAAATGTTTGTTTTCATACACCACACAATGATACACCTCACTTTGAGGGTTCACTGCTGGACCATGGTTTTACGTTAAATTGTTCAGTTTTATTTTTATGTTTGAACTGGTGCTTCAGCATACCTTACTGCTCACTTTTCCACACACGATACGGACACTTTTCGTGTACTGGGTCTTTGTGTTCTCTCTTATCCAATATATGGGTATGCGTATTGTATGTTCTACTCAGTATATTTTCTCTGTGATGTGCTGGTATACAATTTATGCACATGTTTTAGATTCCCATTTGAGGTGTCATGATTCCCCACTACTTTTCAGAGTCGTATTGCTCATTCTGTATCTCTGCTTTAAGAACCTCACATTTGTATACGCTTTTCTATATATTCCCAATGACTTTATATGCCTGCTGAATGATAATCGATGATCTGTTCATGTAGCTCCTGGAAACTCTCTTATAACAATATAATCTCTCATTACACACTGGTCTACATGCCACTCAAATATTCCGCACCTAGTCGTTGCTGTTCAGCTCTCTTATAACAATATAATCTCTCATTACACACTGGTCTACATGCCACTCAAATATTCCGCACCTAGTCGTTGCTGTTCAGCTCTCTAAATATGTACTACTCAAGTTCGCCTTAACAATGGACTCTGTTCATGTCTCTTTGTATAACATTCTGGATCACCATGGATTGTACTGTACCATTATCGTATATACCATCTTTATTGTACATCATGCACCCAGTTCTTTGTATGTATGTATACGATGACAATTGTCGCTCTCGTTCAAGTGATTTTGTAATGTTTCTTTTTACCAAATGTGCAATAAACAGAGAATTGCAAACAAACAAAAAAAAAAATATTAAAGCAGATGCAAAAAAGGTCTGCGGATAAACGTCACTCATTAGGACAGCAGTTATCTCCTGGGGATTCAGTTTGGCTCTCTACACAGCATTTACATCTCAGACAAAGTACAAGAACCTTAGGGCCCAAATACATTGGTCCTTTGAAAATCCTGGCAAAAATTAATGAGGTCTCTTACTCCCTGGAACTTCCATCCAATATGCGCATACACAACATCTTCCATATATCACTACTGAAACCAGTTGTCAGTAACCGATTTTCTTGACAGCTGTCTCCGCCTAAACCCGTTTTGGTCCAGGGTCCTGACTAATATGAGCTTGAGGCTATCATCGACTCCAGAATATTCAGACGCAGATTACAATATCTTGTCCACTGGTTGGGATACGGACCAGAAGGACGATCCTGGATGGATGGCTCTGGCTCTGGGTAGATGGCTCTGGCTGGCGCGCGCAGCCATACAGCCTCTTAAAGGGATATGTCTCCTTTTCATCCAAGCCTCCTTTTCATCCTGGGCAGGGTATTCAATCTAAATGAATATTTAAACCTGGCAGTAATGCTTGATCAGTGCCTGTGATAGTGCCTTGTGCATTTTCGCTGTGCTTTATTAAAAGTCCTGTGATTTTGGCTTGACCCTGGCTTGTATCGATGCTCCTGTCTCCTGCGTTAGACTTGGCTCGCAATTCGACTATTCTTTTCTCTCATATCCCTGACCTCGGCTTCGTGTAACAACGACGTCTTCTGTACAGTATTGATACCAAGTTCCTGTATTGCTGGTCCTCTAGCCGTGACACTTGCTGAGGGGATTAACTCTTGCTGACAGCCAGGATGTGCAACCAGGGAGTGACTAGTAGTTGTTTCAGTTAATCTGTTTAATGTCTGACCTCCCCTCCATGATGCACTAATATGTTGTTGGAGAAGAGTATAGTTAAAATGATACAATTAAAACCAATATTATGAGTCTATACACTAATCCTACAGCAAGAGTAGTAGGACCACTATCTCAATCACAATATTTTAATATAAAGAATGGCACCCGACAAGGTTGCCCACTGGCTTCACTATTATATATCTTGACCATCAAACCGTTAGCCATTTTGATAAGACAAAATATAGAAATATCGGGTGTATCAATTGCTGAGATAGATCATAAAATAGCACTCTATGCAGACGATGTCTTTCTGACATTAGCAAAGCCAACCTCATCTATCCCAGCCTTATTACATACAATTGATATTTATAGTACATTTTCTAATTATAACATAAACTTACATAAAACACAAGTACTTAAAGCAAACCTGACTAGTAAGGAGCTAGAGATCCTGATTCATAACTATAAATTTAAATGGAATAATGGGTTTATTGATTATTTAGGGATAACGTTAGCTATGGATATAGAAACTCTTATAGATACTAACTATATGAGTCTATTCAAAGATACTATAGAGAAATTGAATAAATGGAGAAGTCTTGAAATCTCATGGTTAGGACGTTGTAAAATTACATGAAGCATCTATGTTATTGCATGCCCTTGCCTAGTTTAATCCTAATTCAAAAGTATTTGCCTGGTATGGGATCGAATCAATTTATTTGGCCCCTCGTCAGCCTTCACAAATTTTCTGGGCAAATATAAAGAGAATTTTAAATTTATCAATTGGTAATCAGGTAATTGTGGATGCATTATTTTCTTTGAATACATTTAAGAACACATTTAAGTTAACGCAAGCTGTTACTTTGAACTCCCCAATAGTCATAGCTAATTACGATATAGAAAATATGGATATAATAATATGGATTAATGCCAGAATAATACATATATCGGACATAATGGTAGATGGAAACATTATATCGTTTAGGGATCTGCATGCAAAATGTAACATCCAAAACAAATATATGTTTCCGTACCTGAGGCTGAAAAATTATATATCTAAGAAGACTCTACTACCACTAGATCACCAAATTAATAGGCTATTAAATAACCTACAGAGAAAAGCCCAGCTTTCAAGAATACTTGTAAGGACTTACCTGCCTCTCCGGTCCAGCGCCGTGGCCGGTCCCGCGACGCTGCCTCCTCAGCCGGCTTCCCGGGCAGCTAGTACCACCGCTACCCGGTCGGCGTCTTCACCGTGTGGCCGACCACGCGGCAAACAGGTAGCACAGCGCCACCGTGTGGCCAAAAAGTAATATTACACGTTACATACATAACGTGTTCTTATAGCCTCGGGTGACCTCCTTAATGCAGGACACACCTCCACCTGTCCCTATTTAAACCTGGACTTCCTCTTCTGGTTCACCCTTGGTTGGTGTATTCTGTGGTTTTCCTGTGCGAGTTGCTGTGACTATTTCTTCGTTTGACCCGGCTTGCTGACTTCGTTCCTGTCTCCTGATTCGGCTCCTGATTCCTGTTCGTCTGGTACTGATTCGGCTTGTTGACCTCGTCTCTGGATTCTGATTTGGCTTATCCTGATTACCTGTCTGACCCGGTTGGTTCTCTGACTTTCTGGTTCCTGTTTGGCCTGGCTAACTCCGCCATCTGGGGTCCTACCTCACCATATCGTTACAGTACCAAGGGTCACCATGGACCCCGCGGACATTGGCCAGAAGATGTCTACCGTATTGAAAGTCTGGATCATCGCATGGACCAGTTTGCGCAGGCTTTGCAAACACTCCTGGCGAGGACCGATCCAGCACGTGGTCCTCCTCCTGTGCCTGCTGCTGCACCTGTTGCTGTTCCACCGCCTTCTGACCCAGGTCTTCATACCCTCCGTTTACCACCTCCTCCCAGATATGGAGGAGATCCTGCTACCTGTCGTGGATTCCTCAATAAGTGCTCCATTAACTTTGAGATGTCTCCCTACTTGTTTCCTTCTGACAGAGCTCGTGTGGAACGCAATTCTCCAGTGGTCAACGATTATACTGACTTTGTAACCACTTTCCGTCAAGTGTTTGATAGGCCGGGTCGCGGCCATATTGCCTCGTCAAGTCTCTTTTCACTGCGTCAGGGTACACACAGTTTATCTGACTATGCCATTGAGTTCCGTACCCTGGCTGCAGAAGTGGCATGGAACAACGACGCCTTGGTTGCTGCCTTCACTAATGGCCTATCTGACCGCCTAAAAGATGAGGTGGCTGCCCGGGACCTGCCCACGGATTTGGAAGAACTCATCGCCTACATTGGCCACATTGATCTGCGCCTCCGGAAACGCCAGGTACAGCGAGATCGCCAAAGGAGGGCTCCAGTACGTTTTGCTCCACGTCCGGCTTCTTCTGACTCTGCTTCTCTTCCGCCTGAGGAGCCCATGCAGATCGGCTCCACACGTCTCTCTGAGGAGGAGAGATCCCTGCGGCGCCAACAGAACCTCTGTATGTACTGTGGCAAACAAGGACATTATGTGCGTTCCTGCCCTGTGAAGCTGGGAAACTACAAGGCCTAGGAGGGTTGGGGTACCTCCTCTAGGCCTTTCTGCTGCCTTTCCCCATGACCGGGCGCCTCGTATGTTTGTGCCTACATCTCTCACTATTCAGGAAAGCACCATTGTGGCTCCAGCCCTTATAGACTCTGGAGCTGCAGGAAACTTTATTGACCATGACTTCTGCAGGCTCCACAATATCCCCTTGCAGGAGAAAACCTCCCCGATCTTTGTGGAGGCCATTGATGGTCGACCTCTTCAACCTGCAGCAGTGACCCACGAAACTATCCCGCTTCGTCTCAGAGTTGGGGTTCTCCATACAGAGACTATAACACTCCATGTGATAACTACTCCGGCTGCCGCCATTGTCTTGGGCTACCCTTGGCTGCAGCTGCATAACCCTGACATCGATTGGTCTACCCGTGAGATCACTTCCTGGCGGTGCTCCTCCTGCATGTTCCCTCAACCATGTTTAGTGAAAATCGCCTCTTTGGATACCACCACCCTGCCTCCGCAATACCAGGGATATGCTGACGTGTTTGATAAGAAAGAGGCTGACTCCTTGCCTCCTCACCGTCCCTATGATTGCCCTATTGACCTGCTTCCTGGCACCGTACCCCCAAGGGGCAGAGTGTATCCGTTATCCCCGGCCGAGACTGAAGCCATGGAGGCCTATGTCCGAGAAAACCTCCAAAAGGGCTTTATCCGCCACTCCGCTTCTCCCGCCGGTGCAGGCTTCTTTTTTGTGTCTAAAAAAGATGGCGGTCTACGCCCGTGTATAGACTATCGGGGCCTCAATCGAATCACCATTAAAAACACATACCCCTTGCCACTCATTACCGAGTTGTTCGACCGCCTGAAGGGATCAAAGGTGTTCACTAAATTGGACTTACGTGGTGCTTACAACCTCATTCGTATCCGTCAGAACAATGAGTGGAAGACAGCTTTTAATACCCGCTCTGGCCATTACGAGTATACAGTAATGCCATTTGGGCTCTGTAACGCCCCAGCAGTATTTCAGGAATTCGTTAATGACTGTTTCCGGGACTATCTTCACCAATTCGTTGTCATCTACCTTGATGACATACTTATCCACTCGCCGGACCCTATTTCACATCGGATACACGTTAAAAAGGTCCTGGCATGCCTTCGTGAAAACCGTTTATACGCTAAATTGGAGAAATGCGTATTTGAAGTTTCCCGCGTACCCTTCCTTGGTTATGTCATTAGCGGTACAGGGTTCGAAATGGATCCTGACAAGCTGCATGCCATTCTGCAATGGCCTCAACCACAAGGACTGAAAGCCCTCCAGAGGTTCCTCGGCTTTGCTAACTATTATAGACGATTTATCCGAGACTTTTCTAAGGTTGTGGCTCCCATGACTGCTCTCACTAAAAAGGGGTCTGACTGTCATAATTGGCCTGCCTCCGCTGTTCAGGCCTTCCAGAAATTGAAGAATCTGTTTGTGTCTGCTCCGGTCCTCGTTCACCCTGATGTCTCTCAACCCTTCGTTATAAAAGTAGACGCTTCAGAAATCAGCGCTGGAGCGGTCTTATCTCAGCGGAAAACATACGAAGGGCCGCTACATCCTTGTGGGTTCTTTTCCAAACGCTTTTCTCCTGGGGAGAGGAACTATGACATCGGCAACCGGGAACTACTGGCAGTCATCCTCGCCCTTACTGAGTGGCGTCATCTCCTAGAGGGTTCCCGCATACCTGTTACTATTCTCACAGACCACAAGAACCTCCAGTATATTGCTGATGCCAAACGTTTAACCCCCAGACAAGCACGATGGACTCTCTTCTTATCCCGTTTTAATTATGTTATTTCCTATCGCCCGGGGTCTAAAAATACCAAGGCTGACGCTTTATCCCGTATGTTCTGCACAGCCACAGAGGAGAAACCAGACCCGGAACCCATCGTCCCAGCTAACCGTATTATCTCCGCTGTATCTCTAGCCGTTGCTTCTCCCCTCCTGCAACGCATTCAAGCCAGCCAACCATCTGCTCCAGCCCATACCCCACCTGACAAACTGTTTGTGCCTCTTGTGTACCGTGAAAGGATATTTCAGTTACACCATTCCACAAAGTTTTCTGGCCACCTTGGTCTTCGACGCACCTGCCAGGCCCTAGGCCTCCATTTTTGGTGGCCCTCCTGGAGACAAGACCTCAGATTCTGCCGCATATGTGCCACTACCAAGACCCCCAGGACTCCTCCAGCTGGTCACCTACGACCCCTTCCGGTGCCTTGTCGTCCCTGGACCCATATTGCCATGGACTTCATAGTGGAACTTCCTCTATCCCGCCGCTACACCACCATACTCACCATCGTGGACCGCTTTTCCAGGATGGTTCATTTTGTTCCGCTAGTTAAACTTCCCTCGGCCAGAGAACTCGCGGACATCTTCATGAGAGAAGTTGTTAGACTCCACGGAATTCCCCAGGACATCGTATCTGACCGTGGAGTCCAGTTCATCTCCCGGTTCTGGAGGTCCTTCTGTAAAGCCATAGGTATCACCCTGTCCTTTTCCACGGCTTATCACCCCCAAACCAACGGGGCAGCGGAACGTTCTAATCAGCGCCTTGAACAATATCTACGAGCTTTTGTTAACGACAACCAGAAAGACTGGGCTGACCTCCTCCCACTTGCGGAGTTCGCCCTCAATAACTCTGTGCAAGGCTCCACCCAACACACTCCCTTTTATTGTGTCTACGGTTTCCACCCGGTTGTTTTGCCTACAGACACCCCAGAGGTAGGGGTACCTGCTTTGGACGCACACCTAAAACACCTGTCTTCTGTTTGGTCCTCTGTCCGCTCTGCGTCCATAGCTGCTAGCACCGGGCTTTACTCGACCATACTCCATCCTCCGCCGTATTAACCCTGTCACATATGAACTGAACCTGCCACGTAACCTTCGTATTCCTCGCACGTTTCATGTCTCCCTCCTGAAGCCAGTGTTGTTCTCCCGTTTTACTCGTCCTCTGGCCAGCCCTGGTCCCGTTTCTGTCACTTCCTCGGAGAACTACGAGATCCGTTCCATCCTCGATTCCCGCATCTTCCGGGGTGCTCTGCAATATCTGGTTCACTGGAAGGGTTATGGACCTGAAGAAAGATCTTGGGTGCCCGCCTCCGAAGTCCGCGCGCCTCGGCTGGTTCGCCTCTTCCATTCCAAATACCCCGGGAGGCCTGGCAGGGGTCCTGGTCGCCCTTCGGGCGGTTCTCGAGGGGGGGGGTACTGTAAGGACTTACCTGCCTCTCCGGTCCCGCGCCGTGACCGGTCCCGCAACGCTGCCTCCTCGGCTGGCTTCCCGGGCAGCTAGTACCACCGCTACCCGGTCGGCGTCTTCACCACGCGGCAAACAGGTAGCACAGGTAGCAAAGTAATATAACACGTTACATACGTAACGTGTTCTTATAGCCTCGGGTGACCTCCTTAATGCAGGACACACCTCCACCTGTCCCTATTTAAGGTAAATCAATGTTTATTAAAAGTTTTTCAACGTATTTTATACAGGGGAGGAGGGAGGGGGGAGGGTTACAGAAAGAAAAAAGGGTGGAAGACGGGGAAGGGGAACAGGCAAAAATCCCGGCATGCAGCATACAGAGAACATAACAATAATACAGGGGCACGAAGCCAAATGTTTACAGTGTTCTGACACAGTACAAAAGTCAGCACGGTCGGAAAATGACGGCACACAGCAATGAGACATCTGGTTGCTCACACCCCACCCCACCCCATAGATTCAAAGCATAGTGGGGACGCAGATGTGCCCACATCTCAGGGCAGGGCACCCGTCAGGAGGATGCCAAGGTGCGGCGGCCCTGGGCCTGAGGGACCAGAAGCCCACAAGCCAATGAGCCAGAGGCTCCGAGCACTTGGGTCGGCGCCCCTGCCAAGCGCGGAGCGTGGTGTCGACGGGAGAGCTGCGCATCAGGTGAATACGGCACAGGAACAAAATAGAGGGTGCAGGAGCGAGGGAGCATAGGGCGAACCGCGCCTGCGTGACCGTAAGGAAGCCCACGACTCGGGTGCGTCGAATCCAAGCGCGGTAGCAAAGGGGGCACTGGGTGCCGGGAGCAAGCCTGAAAAGGGGGTGATAAGCGGGGTGGAGAAGGAAGGGAAAGCGCGAGAGGGGGGAAACAGAGAAGAAAGAAGGGGAAAAAAGAAAAAAAAAAAAAAAAAAAAAAAAAGAAGGGGGGGGGGGGCGGGGAGATGAGCGTGACCCGACAGACCCGGCAGAGGTCGACTTACTGACTACCGCTCAAGAGGGCGTGCCGTCCAACAGCGGGCGAAAGTGAGGGCCAGCGAGGAGTTGCAACCAGTGAAACCAGATAAGGCAGTGCTTAGTAGATCTGTCCGTCGCAGAATAGACTAGTTCCTCAAGAACTCGGCACCGCTCCACCCTCAGGACCCACTCCCGAATCGAGGGGGGAGAGGGATCTCCCCAGTGCAAAGGGATAAGGGCTTTCGCCGCGGTCAGAAGATGGCGGACCACGGAGGTTTTGTACCACGAGAGCGGGAAAGGCATATGAAGGAGGAGAAGACATTCAGGCGTGAAGGGAACATCCCTGTCAGTGAGGGACCGAATATGGGAATGTATAGCGGACCAGTAGGGGACCATGCTGGGGCATGACCACCACAGGTGTAGCAGAGAACAGGGAGACTCCCCACAGCGCCAGCACTCGTCCCTCCCGTCAGGGCAATACCGAGCAGTGGTCGACGGGGGCCTGTACCACTGGGCCAGCAACTTATAAGACATCTCCTGGTCCCTACAACTCAGGGAGCAGCGATGGGTGAACAAACACACCTTCTCCCACTGTTGTTCGGAAAGGGTGATTTGCAGAGAGTCCTCCCACCTGCCCTCGTGAGGCGGGGGGGAGGGAAAGACAGCCGAGAGAAGAAGACCGTAGAGGAGCGAGATGCCGTGCGGCGGGGGCGACGCCCGGGTACACAGTGTTTCAAACGGGGTAAGGTCTCGGAGGACCTGGTGCCTACGGTGTAGCGATCGAAAGAAGTTGCCCAATTGAGCATAGCGGAAGCGTGCGAGGGCAGTGGGAGGGGAGGACCCCACCAGCGCCTCCACGGGCTGCAGGCCAGATGAGGAGAGATAAGCACGAATCCCCAGAGACCCCCTCGCAGCCACCTCAGGGAAGATGTCGCCTCCGAGACCTGGGCACCTGTCCCTATTTAAACCTGGACTTCCTCTTCTGGTTCACCCTTGGTTGGTGTATTCTGTGGTTTTCCTGTGCGAATTGCTGTGACTATTTCTTCGTTTGACCCGGCTTGCTGACTTTGTTCCTGTCTCCTGATTCGGCTCCTGATTCCTGTTCGTCTGGTATTGATTCGTCTTGTTGACCTCGTCTCTGGATTCTGATTTGGCTTATCCTGATTACCTGTCTGACCCGGTTGGTTCTCTGACTTTCTGGTTCCTGTTTGGCCTGGCTAACTCCGCCATCTGGGGTCCTAC
Source organism: Spea bombifrons (assembly GCF_027358695.1). Classification (NCBI taxonomy): domain Eukaryota; kingdom Metazoa; phylum Chordata; class Amphibia; order Anura; family Pelobatidae; genus Spea; species Spea bombifrons. The sequence continues at coordinate 21,204,151 of NC_071093.1, read as the reverse complement.
CTCACCATATCGTTACAATACTGCTCTTCTGCAAAGAGCCTAGTGTTAGGGGAAAAAAAAACCCCTTTAATTAAATGGGAAAATTTAATAGGAAATGTATATGATATGGAAGACTGGCTCAAGGGTTATTATTAGTTACACGGAATACCCACTGTATATCATTGGTAGAACTACACTATAAAATAATGTATCAGTGGTATTTAGTCCAAACACGATTGCAGAAGGTATCCAGAGCAATCTCGAATCGTTGTTGGAGATGTCAGAAGGACTTAGGTGATATGCTACATATATGGTGGGATTGCCCATTACTAGACTCCTTAAAGGAAAATTTGAAAAACACTTTGTCTAGGATGTTAAACATAAATCAAGATATCATAGTGGAATCCTTATTTAACATTAATCTTCCGGCAGTGAGTAAGGTCCAACAAATATTAATATCCCAGCTATATATAGCAGCTAAAATATGTATCGCTAGAAAATTGAAATTAGCGGAAAAAATAGCTTGGAAAGATGTTGTCACACAGCTTGAATACCAAAAGGAGATGGAACTAGGCTTTTTTGGTTCTAGAGGTCAACACATTTTACACGAACAAATTTGGAGAACCTGGGAAAATCTCTGTTTTGATAAAAAAGATTAGATGCTCCCCCGTGGGAATCCTTTCGCCTAATGTAATGTAATGCTTATCCCTAAGTATATGTGATGGTTGAATGAATGATGTAAGAATGTACAACTTGAACATTATATGCAAAGTTGATAATTGAGATTATAATGGCTTTTTACCTTCCTGTAAAATGGTGAAACTATGGAAAATGTATCTCTCCTTTTTCTAATGCCAATTATGGAAGGAATGTACCGATATGTATAACTTTGGAAATCTTAATAAATTTCTATAAAAAAAAAAAACTGATACAATTTATTGGCTAACTGATCTAATAGACATATATGGTTAGAGGGGCCACAAAACCATTTGAAAAATGCCAGATCCATGAAGGTGTCAAATGTTCCCAGGAATA